>NC_041393.1:649618016-649641863 GCF_002162155.2 Triticum dicoccoides
CCCACCCTCGTGAGCACCTCCCGTATCTCCTGACATGCACTCCAAGTCCATCGGGTGGCTTTCCTTCCATAAATAACTTCTCCAGTTGATTTCATTCCGTTTTAACTTCGTCTAATATTCCTTTTCCTTGAAGCACTGAAATAGGCATAAAACAGCAAATCTGGGCTGGGCCTCCGGTTAATAGGTTAGTCCCAAAAATAATATAAAAGTGGATAATAAAGCCCAATATTGCCTAAAACAGTAGATAAAGTAGCATGGAGCAATCAAAAATTATAGATACGTTGGAGACGTATCAAGCATCCCCAAGCTTAATTCCTGCTCGTCCTCGAGTAGGTAAATGATAAAAAAGAATTTTTGATGCAAAGTGATACTTTGGCACAATTTCAATGTAAATCTTCTTAATTGTGGTATGAATATTCAGATCCGAAAGATTCAAGACAAAAGTTCATATTGACATAAAAATAATAATACTTCAAGCATACTAACTAAGCAATTATGTCTTCTCAAAATAACATGGCCAAAGAAAGTTATCCCTACAAAATCATATAGTCTGGCTATGCTCCATCTTCCCCACACAAAATATTTAAATGATGCACAACCCCGATGACAAGCCAAGCAATTGTTTCATACTTATAACATTCTCAAAACTTTTTCAATCTTCACGCAATACATGAGCATGAGCCATGGATATAGCACTATGTGGAATAGAATGGTGGTTGTGGAGAAGACAAAAAGAGGGAAGATAGTCTCACATCAACTAGGCGTATCAACGGGCTATGGAGATGCCCATCAATAGATATCAATGTGAGTGAGTAGGGATTGTCATGCAACGGATGCACTAGAGCTATAAGTATATGAAAGCTCAAGAAAAGAAACTAAATGGGTGTGCATCCAACTCGCTTGCTCACGAAGACCTAGGGCATTTGAGGAAGCCCATCATTGGAATATACAAGCCAAGTTCTATAATGAAAAATTCCCACTAGTATATGAAGTGACAAAATGAGAGACTCTCTATCATGAAGATCTTGGTGCTACTTTGAAGCACAAGTGTGGTAAAAGGGTAGTCGCATTGTCCCTTCTCTCTTTTTCTCTCCTTTTTTATTTTTTTATTTGGGCCTTCTCCTTTTTTTTGGCCTCTTTTTTTATTATTCGTCCAGAGTCTCATCCCGACTTATGGGGGAATCATAGTCTCCTTCATCCTTTCCTCACTTGGGACAATGCTCTAATAATGATGATCATCACACTTTTATTTTTCTTACAACTCAACAATTACAACTCGATACTTAGAACAAAGTATGACTCTATATGAATGCCTCCGGCGGTGTACCGGGATATGCAATGAATCATGAGTGACATGTATGAAAGAATTATGAATGGTGGCTTTGCCACAAATACGATGTCAACTACATGATCATGCTAGCAATATGACAATGATGGAGCGTGTCATAATAAACGGAACGGTGGAAAGTTGCATGGCAATATATCTCGGAATGGCTATGGAAATGCCATGTAGGTAGGTATGGTGGCTGTTTGAGAAAGGTATATGGTGGGTGTATGATACCGGCGAAAAGTGCGCGGTATTAGAGAGGCTAGCAATGGTGGAAGGGTGAGAATGCGTATAATCCATGGACTCAACATTAGTCATAAAGAACTCATATACTTATTGCAAAAATCTAGAAGTTATCAAAGCAAAGTATTATGCACATGCTCCTAGGGGGATAGATTAGTAGGAAAAGACCATCGCTCGTCCCCGACCGCCACTCATAAGGAAGACAATCAATAAATAAATCATGCTCCGAGTTCATCACATAACGGTTCACCATACGTGCATGCTACGGGAATCACAAACTTCAACACAAGTATTCTTTAAATTCACAACTACTCAACTAGCATGACTCTAATATCACTACCTCCATATCTCAAAACAATTATCAAGCATCAAACTTTTCTTAGTATTCAACACACTCATAAGAAAGTTTCACATATCTTGAATACCAAGTATATTAATATTAAGTAAATTACCATGCTATTAACGACTCTCAAAATAATCTAAGTGAAGTATGAGAGTTCATCTATTTCTTCAAAATAAAACTACCACCATGCTCTAAAATATATAAGTGATGCACTAGAAAAATTACAAACTACTCCGAAAGATATAAGTGAAGATCAATGAGTAGCTAAATAATTATGTAACTATGCGAAGACTCTCTCTCATTAAAGAATTTCAGATCTTGATACTTTATTCAAATAGCAAGCAAAGCTAAAGAAAACTACATTGCAAGGATAGCACAACTCATGTGAAGAAGCAAAAACTTAGGCTCAACCGATACTAACCGATAGTTGTTGAAGAAGAAAGGTGGGATGCCTACCGGGGCATCCCCAAGCTTAGATGCTTGAGACTTCTTGAAATATTATCTTGGGGTGTCTTGGGCATCCCCAAGCTTGAAATTTTGTGTCTCCTTAATTCCTCTCATATCATGGTTTCTCTTTTTATCAAAAGCTTCATCCACAACAAACTCAACAAGAACTCGTGAGATAGGTTAGTATAAACCAATGCAAAACCTTATCATTTTCTACTGTAACAAATCACTAAAATTATTATTCAACATTGCATACTAAATTCCTTTGAATATTTAATACTCCTATCTTCAAATAGAATCATTAAACAAGCAAACATATGCAAACAATGCAACCATAACAGCAATCTGACAAAACAGTACAGTCTGTAAAGAATGCAAGAGTCATCATACTTCCCTAACTCCAAAAATTATGAACTAAAATTCACGCTGTAATAAATTTATCAGATCTCAATATGCAAAAATATTCAACATTATACCACTCTCTGACTTTTCTAGGGAATTTTTGCAACAGCGGTAAACTTTCTGTTTTCAAACAGCAACATGTATACTAGCAAAATAAGCATGGCAAAGGCTATCCTTGACATTTTTATTGAAACTAAAGATGAAAAAAATTATTCTAAATACATCAAGAAAAAACTTACAAAAGGAAATGACGCTCCAAGCAAAACACATATCATGTGGTGAATAAAAATATAGCTCCAAGTAAAGTTACCGATGAACGAAGACGAAAGAGGGGATGCCTTCCGGGGCATCCCCAAGCTTAGGCTCTTGGTTGTCCTTGAATATCTTGGGGTGAAATGGGCATCCCCAATCTTAGGCTCTTTGCCACTCCTTATTCCATAGTCCATCGAATCTTTACCCAAAACTTGAAAACTTCACAACACAAAACTCAACAGAAAACTCGTAAGCTCCGTTAGTATAAGAAAATAAAACAACCACTTAGGTACTGTAATGAACACATTCTAAATTCATATTGGTGTAATATCTACTGTATTGAAACTTATCTATGGTTCATACCCTCCGATACTACTCATAGATTCATCAAAATAAGTAAACCACACATAGAAAACAGAATCTGTCAGAAACAGAACAGTCTGTAGTAATCTGTATCAAACGTATAGTTCTGGAACTCCAAAAATTCTACCAAATTAGGAAGACCTGAGAAATTTGTGTACCAATCCATAGCAAAAAGAATCAGATCAGAAGAACATTTCTGTGAATTAACAAAACTAATTTACTGGGTGCAAAAGTTTCTGATTTTCAGCAGGATCAACACAACTATCACCGTAAGCCATCCTAAAGGTCTTACTTGGCACTTTATTGAAACAAAAGCTATAAAACATGATTACTACAGTAGCATAATCATGTGGACACATAAAATCAGTAAGGATAAATATTAGGTTGTCTCCCAACAAGCGCTTTTCTTTAATGCCTTTCTAGCTAGGCATGATGATGACAATGATGCTCACATAAAAGATAAGAATTGAAACATAACAGGAGCATCATGAAGCGTATGACTAGCACATTTAAGTCTAACCCACTTCCTATGCATAGGGATTTTGTGAGCAAACAACTTATGGGAACAATAATCAACAAGCATAGGAAGGTAAAACAAGCATAGCTTCAAGATTTTAAACACATAGAGAGGAAACTTGATATTAATGCAATTCCTACAAGCATATATTCCTCCCTCATAATAATTTTCAGTAGCATCATGAATGAATTCAACAATATAACCAGCACCTAAAGCATTCTTTTCATGATCGACAAGCATAGAAAATTTACTACTCTCCACATAAGCAAAATTCTTCTCATGAATAGTAGTGGGAGCAAACTCAACAAAATAACTATCATGTGATTGAAAATTAAGATCAAGATGACAATTTTCATGGTTATCATTATTCGTTAAAGCATATGTGTCATCACAATAATCATCATAGATAGGAGGCATGCTTTCATCATAGTAAATTTGCTCATCAAAGCTTAGGGGACAAAAAATATCATCTTCATCAAACATAGCTTCCCCAAGCTTGTGGCTTTGCATATCATTAGCATCATGGATATTCAAGGAATTCATACTAACAACATTGCAATCATGCTCATCATTCACATATTTCATGCCAAGCATTCTATGTAATTCTTCTTCTAGCACTTTGGCACAATTTTCCTTTCCATCATACTCACGAAAGATATTAAAAAGGTGAAGCGTATGAGACAAACTTAACTCCATTTTTTTGTAGTTTTCTTTTATAAACTAACTAGTGCTAAAACAAGAAACAAAAAGATACGATTGCAAGATCTAAAGATATACCTTCAAGCACTCACCTCCCCGGCAACGGCGCCAGAAAAGAGCTTAGTTGACGGGGTGTGAGTGAGTGCCCTTTTACCTAGCCTCCCCGGCAACGGTGCCAGAAAAGAGCTTGATGTCTACTCCACAACCTTCTTCTTGTAGACATTGTTGGGCCTGCAAGTGCACATGTTTGTAGGACAGTAGCAAATTTCCCTCAAGTGGATGACCTAAGGTTTATCAATCCGTAGGAGGCGTAGGATGAAGATGGTCTCTCTCAAACAACCCTGCAACCAAATAACAGAGTCTCTTGTGTCCCCAACACATGCAATACAATGGTAAATTGTATAGGTGCACTAGTTCGGCGAAGAGATGGTGATACAAGTGCAAAATAGATAGTGGATATAGGTTTTTGTAATCTGAAATAATAAAAACAGCAAGGTAACTAAAGGTAAAAGTGAGCATAAACGGTATTGCAATGCGTTGAAACAAGGCCTAGGGTTCATACTTTCACTAGTGCAAGTTCTCTCAATAATAATAATATAGATAGATCAAATAACAAGCCCTCAACATGCAACAAAGAGTCACTCCAAAGCCACTAATAGCGGAGAACAAACGTAGAGATTATGGTAGGGTATGAAACCACCTCAAAGTTATTCTTTCGGATCGATCTATAAAAGAGTTCGTACTAGAATAACACCTTAAGATACAAATCAATCAAAACCCTAATGTCACCTAGATACTCCATTGTCACCTCAAGTATCCGTGGGCATGATTATACGATATGCATCACACAATCTCAGATTCATCCAACCAACATAAAAGTACTTCAAAGAGTGCCCCAAAGTTTCTACCGGAGAGTCAGGAACGTGTGCCAACCCTATGCATGGGTTCCCAATGTCACAAAACCCGCGAGTTGATCACCAAAACATACATCAAGTGGCACATGATATCCCATTGTCACAGATAATCACGGCAAGACATACATCAAGTGTTCTCATAAAAGACTCAATCCGATAAGATAACTTCAAAGGGGAAACTCAATTCATCACAAGAGAGTAGAGGGGGAGAAACATCATAAGATCCAACTACAATAGCAAAGCTCGGGATACATCAAGATCGTCCCATAGAGGAACACGAGAGAGAGAACACGAGAGAGAGAGATCAAACACATAGCTACTGGTACATACCCTCAGCCCCGAGGGTGAACTACTCCCTCCTCGTCATGGATAGCGCCGGGATGATGTAGATGGCCACCGGTGATGGGATCCCCCTCCGGCAGGGCGCCAGGAAGGGCTCCCGAGAGGTTTTTGGTGGCTACAGAGGCTTGCAGCGGCGAAACTCCCGATCTATCTTCTTTTCTGGAAGTTTTAGGGTACGTAGGTATATATGGGTGAAAGGAGTACGTCGGTGGAGCTACGGGGGCCCCACAAGGCAGGGGGCGCGCCCGAGGGGGGGGCGCCCGCACCCTCGTGAGCACCTCCCGTATCTCCTAACGTGCACTCCAAGTCCATCGGGTGGCTTTCCTTCCAAAAATAACTTCTCCAGTTGATTTTGTTCCGTTTTGACTTCGTCTGATATTCCTTTTCCTCGAAGCACTGAAATAGGCATAAAATAGCAAATCTGGGCTGGGCCTCCGGTTAATAGGTTAGTCCCAAAAATAATATAAAAGTGGATAATAAAGCCCAATATTGCCTAAAACAGTAGATAAAGTAGCATGGAGCAATCAAAAATTATAGATACGTTGGAGATGTATCAGTATCGAAGACGAGGTCTGTGCTCTGGGACATGGAGTACTGGCACAAACTCGATACACCTCATTGCCTTGATCAAATGCATATCTGTAAGAATGTCCTTGAGAGCTTGCTCGCAACACTGATGAACATGCCGGATAAGACCAATGATGGGCCGAAGGCAAGAAAAGACTTGCAAGATTTGAAAATCAGGGAAGATCTGCACATGCCGCCCCGGAAAATGTCAGACGAGACAGAGACGGAGACAGAGGCACGGGAGAAGAAGGGCAAGAAAATAAAGAAAGAGGATTATTGCCCCCCTTCTTGCTTCACCTTAAGTCAGGCTGAGATCGATCAATTCTTTAAGTGCCTTAACGGAGTCAAAGTTAGTTCCGGTTACTATGGCAAGATAAATAGATATCTAGACACGAACAAGAAAAGGTTCAGTGGGATGAAGTCCCATGACTATCATGTGATGATGACGCAGATACTACCTATTGCCCTTAGAGGGATAATGGACAAGCACGTCCGTGACACGCTTATTGGTCTCTGCAACTTTTTTGATGTCATCTCTCGAAAGTCGATCAATGTGAAGCAGCTCCGAAGGCTACAGGAAGAGATCGTTGTGATACTGAATGAGCTTGAGATGTACTTCCCGCCCGCACTCTTTGCCGTGATGGTGCATCTGTGTGTCCATATTGTGGATGACATAATAGACCTGGGCCCGTCATTCCTGCACAACATGATGCCGTTTGAGAGGATGAATGGGATCATCAAAGGATTCGTTCGTAACATGTCCCATTTGGATGGAAGCATCGTCCAGTGCTATGTGACACAAGAGTGCATCTATTTCTGTGAGAATTCTCTATATGGCGCAGACCAGCCGCCTGGTGTTAGTGTTGGTTTGCCCGGTAACAAGCACGATGGGAGGCTTGAAGGAGAAGGTCACTACAACGGTCGCAGGGAACTGCACGTGGCATACTCAGATCGACGCAGAGACTTTGACAGAGCAAACTTGGTATGCTACAACACCTAGACGAGGTAGATACTTTCGTGGTACTGCACAAAGAAATTATCGCAAAGAAGTATCGTGACCGGGGGGTATGCAGGACGGACGCCGAAGTTACTAGAGAGCACAATTCCACTTTCCTGCATTGGTTCAAAGAGCATATTATTGCTAATCCCCCGGAGGAGGGCTCTAAGGAAGGATTTCTCACATACGCCTTAGCACATGGCCCCTCGCCTAACCTCGTAACCTATCAGGCATATGATGTCAACGGATACACGTTCTACACGGAGGCCAAAGATATGGGCGGTGATGATCAGAACTCAGGGGTGACGACGGAATGCATGACCGGCAGCAACAACGGCGCAACTGAAAAATTTTATGGAAGGGTCGAGGAGATCTGGGAGCTTGACTACTCTGGACTGCATAACACGACGATGTTCCGTGTCAGATGGGATAAGAATGTCGAAAGAGAAAACCGAATTTTCACTACCATGACTATACCCGACGCCAAGAGCACTACCGTGAATGCTATCACTAAAAACGAGATATGGGTACATGCTAAGCACGTGACACAATGCTTCTTCACAACCGACCCATGCAATCCTAGTCGTGTTGTCGTGAGGAGAGGCAAAAGGAACATTATTGGAATGGATGGAGTCGCCAACGAGGAAGACTATGATCAGTACGGCAACCCAATGAGGGAAGATGACGATGATGATGAAGTATACGTCAAAAGAAGAATCAATACTACATTACCTAAGAAAAATCATACTCCATGGAAAAGGCAAAGTCACAATGAGGGGCTCAATTATTCTTCGATGAACAAGAAGGGAAAGAAGCTGACTCAAAAACGAAAACGTCAGCACTGAGGAACCGTATGTTATCGGTCAAATGATGTAATATATATATATATATATATATATATATATATATATATATATGTATATATATATATATGTATATATATATATATATATATATATGTGTGTGTGTGTGTGTGTGTGTGTGTGTTCCTATTTTGTATACACACTTAGCCATTATTATGCATGGGTCCAATGATGTAATATATATGTTCCTATTTTGTATACATATTTAACCGTCAAATGATACAATATATATCGCCTTCCCTTCGTTTACTGCTCTCGGGAAATAAAAGTGAGAGAAAATAAAGGAAAATAAAAAGGAAAAGTGGCAGTAGCGATTTCCTTATAAAATAGCTATAGTCAAGCTAGCAGTAGCGATTTCCTTATAAAACCGCCACAGCTAGTTAAGATAGTAGCAGCGCATTTGGTATAAAGCACTACAGCTAGTGGAGGTAGTAGCAGCGCGTTTTGTCTAAACGCGCTACTGCTACGTCCACTTAACCCAAAATCCCCACTCTCCCTGCTTCATCCCGCCTCTTTTCCCCCGAAATCCCCACTCTCTCTTCGCCTGTCGCACCGCTGCGCCCCGGCGCTTGCCCCCGACCCGGCCCCGGCGCTAGCCCCCGACCCCGGCACTCGCCCTGACCCGGCCCTCGCCCCCGACCGCGGCACGCTCGCCCCCGACCCGTCGGCCCTCGCCTCCCTACTCTGCTTCCTCCCCTCCCAACCTCGGCCATCGTCGGGCCTGCCTCCTCGCCCCTGAACCCTCTGTAAACCCCCCCTCTCTCTGCTAGCTAGGGTTCTTCGGTTAATTTACTTAGGTTTTAGTTAGGGCAGTAGGTTAATTAGGTTATCTATTTAGTTATGCATTTAGCTAGGTTTTAAAATAGGACATAAATTTAGGGTTAAGCAATTGTAGTTAAAAGAAAAGGCAGCATTTAAGCAATTGTCCAAATCAACATCCCTTGTTAAAGCAAATTTAGGTAGGCTAAATTTATATGCAAATTTGAACTAGACATGTGATATGTGGATATGTCATGTTTTGGACATGTCATGTTTGGAATTTGAACATGTCATTTGGACATGTGATGTTTTCGTTCAATTTTGATAAATGATCCGAGTGGCCTATGTTACGCCGGAATGTTGATTTATTTCCGTTCCGGTGAATTTCAGGCGCTCGATATGTCCATTTTTTTTTAGCAAAGGTCATGCCAAAATTTGCCGTGAATAAAGGCATGATTTGTGCTACATAGTTGGCATATCGAGTGCTGGCACATAGATTTCTTTTTTATGTCATTTCTCATTTATTCATACTTTTAGAAATAAACGAGGACACTTAATCATAGGAAACATGTCGAACAACAAAGAAACTGGGCCTTCTGACCAAGATGCAGACGAGATGGATTATGAGGGTGAACAAGAGTACCTCGACTATTTGACTGCTAAGCAAGCTTTGCAGGTCGGCCTCGATGATGGTACTGACGCCGACATCGACACCGACGGCACCGGCACCGATGGCGGCGCCGAGACCGGCAGGGAAGGTACCGGCGCCGATGCCGCTACCGAAAAGAGGAAGCATAAGAAGAAGAGGATACAAAAACCTAAAAAACTAGGGATTGGACGACTTGTGATCACAAAGATGGCACCTGGCAAGTTTGAGCCATTAGAGCCGGAAGAACCTCGCAAGTGCTATGGGAACCAAGTAGGATGCATCCTACGGGAATGCGCGAGCATCAACGACGATGACTTAAGGAGTAAAAAACATTTGACGCAGTTGCTCCTAACAAAGTTGCACAAGAGATTCAAGTTCCCCGACCGGGATGATAACATAGAACAACCGTGGAATGATCCAAAGATGAAAAAGATTAACAATCACGCCATGGGCATGTTCAGCAATGATTTGGCCTCCTGGAAAGGGAGGGTGAAACGATCTATTGAGGCCGAGGAACCCCTGTCCAAGATTCTGGAGGAAAATCCGACACTTACGGAAGAGGAGTTCGAAAAGTTCAAGGACACTTGCTCTACCGAGGCAGCCAAGGCTAAGGCTGCGAAATTCAAGAGCCTTCAGCAAAGGAACACGGGGAAGCATCGCCTCGGAAGCCGTGCCTACCTCGGTAAAAGGCCCATATGGGATAAGGAGGACGCGGAACGTGAAGCCGCGGGTCTCCCAGACCCCTTCACGAAGTTCACCAACCCCTTGGAGCGTGACTTCATCAGGGCCCGCTACAAGTGGGACAAGGAGAAAAAGGTTTTTTACACGGACCAGATCACGAGCAAATTGATTAGACTACTAGAGCAGCATCACCAGCTTGCAGCCAAAAGCCCTACTTCTTCGACGAGGCCCAAGTGGGAGACCCCTCTCAACCGGGCCTTGAACGAACTTACGGGACTCCCTTTGGGCCAGCGGCTGCAATATGGTCGTGTGCACGACGCTGGAGACGGTGCCACGTGGAAGGTGTTTTACAACGAGGGTCCGGAGGCCAAGAAGCGGAAAAAGAAGTTTAGTCAGGCGGACATCAACGCGAAGGTGAAGCTTGTGGTCGAGAAAAAAGCAGTTGAGGATGCGAAAAAAACAGCCGAGGAGAAAAATGAGTTGCTACAGCAGGCAGTCAATGCAGCTGTAACTGCCTGCAGAAATGATTTCGCTACTAACTTGGTTCCAGCTATCATCAACTGGACGAAGGAAAATCCAGACAAGACGGTACATGATTTCCCGATGCCCAGTTTTGTCGGGAGCAACTCCATGAACAACAACAACACCACACCATCACTTTCTCATGCAACCGGGCCTCCTCTCGCGGTCGCTCCTGCTCATAGCAGCCCGTCCTCAGTCTCTGGCGCGCTAGGTGGGCCTTCGTCTTTGGCTGAGCTCGACGCCGTCACGGTAATTACATGTCGCACCAACATATATATATATATATATATATATATATATATATATATATATATATATATAGAATATTCCATTTTCGTTGCCTTTCGGATGTTTTACGCCACAGACATATGTGTTTGCAGGGCAAAGAAACCCCGTGCACCATACTCTACTTGATAAAAGGCCAGAAGGTCGACGTGGGAAAGGGGATGATATTGAACCCCTTGAAACCAACGTTCCACAACCAGCCGATCCCCGCTGGGCACTTCAGGGTTAGCTTGTCCAGTGTGAAATCGGGGCACGAGGCGTTGCCTCCTCCAGTACAGCATGTGCGAGAGGATGACGAGACCCCGCCGCGGATTGGAAGCTGCAAGGGTTGGGTGTTGCTATGGCCGAAGAATCTTATTCATCTGGAGCCGACCGAGAGCACACCAATAACCACACATCAACAAGCATGTGCGGAGACCACCACCCCGCCTACGCAATTACCAGCTCCTATAGTGCCGAGTGAGAGCGGCAGACGACGTGATGAAGGGGGTGCAATAGTACTGGCTGATGTAATCGGTCCTCTAGAACAGAGAATGGATTATGAGACGGAGGTCGACCCTATGGGTTTCCTCAATACAAACGCGTATGACTATGACATAGATATGATGAGTCAATCATATGACGAATCGGTCTATCAGCATGCTAATGAGGATATGGATGATATGCCCGGGCAGGAAGGTCGTTGGAAGGATTGCAAAAAGTCTCTCTTCATGAATTCCTCACAGGACACGCCTGAAGATGTCGCCTCAACACAGGCTCAACTAGCCGGGGTCGTACAGTGCTTAGCCCGGGAACCCTGGCGCAGGGGTTAAGGAAGGTTCTGGAAGGTGTGCCCAAGAAAAAGGAGAGGAAGAGATCGGGGAAGATAACTTCCTCCAAACAAGCCAGAGCACAAAGCAGCCAGACGATGCATTCTGAAGAGCATGTACCCATGAAAGGTGCGGCCATGTTCCATCTCACGGGCGAGCCGATGCTACTGCCGAAACCGCTGGAGGCACTATTAGGGGATCTCAGGAGACTGCACGACCATGTGATGTCGACTGAGAAAAGTCTACTAGCCTCAAAGTATCCAGGATATCCGACATACGCGGCTCGTGTGCCTGAGGGGAAGTGCTACGTCGAGACACGGCGCACGGAGGTGTTCTTCCTGTGGTTTGACCATATCATTGAGATGTTTCTGACAAGGCGGCTCGATTTTACAATCGTACGCCTTTTTGCGCTACATATGAGCTCCGTCATGAAGAGTGAAGAAGTCTTGCATATCTGTGTGGCGAGTCCGTACTACATGCACGAGTCTTTCTTGAGTCTTGGTGACTTTGAGCGTGAAACTACTAGGGAGTACCTCCAAAACTTCATGGTACAGAATAAGGACCGGGAAATTGTCCTCGTGCCTTATCATCCAAAGTAAGTCAGTTCCGGACAGCTCTTTCATACATTTCAATCATTCCTTCTCTCTCATATGGGGAATAATTTGAGGTGTCTTTTCCCCGCAGCAACGGGTGCGCCGTTCTTATCGTTCTTTACCCGCAAGTCTCCCACGCCGTGTATTTTGACCCTTCCAGAGACTACGAGAAAAAAGACTACACCCACATAATGAATATTCTAGATGATGCTCTCCAAGGCTTCAGCATTAGAGGTGGCCACATGCAGATCAGGAAACAAAGGAACAAGAAAATGGGTTTCGCGCATAAAACTAACTTCTCCTGCATCCATGTCCCAAAACCAAGCAAGAAGGATAGATTCTACATTGTCCATCTCATGATTCAGTTCAACACGGATCACCAAAAGCTTCGCATGAGAAGCAGAAATGATGATCATATCCACAAGTGGCTAGAATCTCATGGAGAAGCGGATTATAAACTTAGAGATGACTTCTTTCGCATCCAAAGCGACATTGTGACGATCATCATGAAAGAAGACGTCGATGAGAAGGGGATGTTCCACCACGGCCCTATATCGCGAGCTGACGTCCGAACTCGCATAGGCATGCAACGTCTAGATCTCACGACATTCAAGAAGCTAGGGCCATCCTCGATGATATGGAAGGATGGAACTTCTAGTGATTTATGATGCCGATGATGATGATATGTGTCGGTTGAACTTGTATACTTTTTGTAGCGATGAAACTTTGTGATGTCCACGGTCCCTACCGAACTTGCGTAACACTACTTTGTTAGTTTGCGTACGATGACCTGCGTACCTCTAGTTAATTAGTTTGCGTACTATATGTTGCATCTAGTTGCTAACCCTTTCTTTTTCGGTGTTGCTCTAGTATATTTTTTTGCATATATATGATTGTACATCCTCTTCATGAACATGCATCTCTAACAGGTACCTAGTTTCTTGATGGCGAGATGGAAGTGCTATGTCGTGTACAAAGGGAAGGTTCCGGCGGTGTACAACGAGTGGCATGAGTGTCAGGCGCAAGTGAATGGGTTCTCGGGCGCCAGCCATAAAGACTTCAAAAGCAGACAAGAAGGAGAAGCTAGTTACTTGAGGTTCACGCTAGCGCGAGAGAGGACTCGTAACCGCCACCTCATGTACTGCATAGTTCCGCTCTCACTCATAGTGATAGCTCTTCTCGTGTATACCTTTGTTTAGATGGATGACGTTGTAGTTGCAAGTATTCGAGACTTGCATGTATCGCTATTTTCGAGATGATGACAAGATACCACTTTGTGTTGGATGATGATTATGATGAGACTATTTGTATGCATATGCTATGATTATATTTGTGGTCTCGCAGGCATTTGTATGTGTATCATGATGACATTTGTATGTGCTAAAGATTCTTCTATAAAGCCTGTTCAAATACAAAACAAATATGCCGAAAAAAAGAAAAAACTACTAAAATTAGCAGTAGCGAGTGGAGAAAAGTTAGCAGCAGCGCGGTAGTAGCAGTAGCGCGCACAGGAGAAGCGCGCTATAGCTATTAGCAGTAGCGAGCTCCCTGTAAGAACGCTGCCGCTGCACTTGTATATCAGTAGCGCGGGAGCGCACGCGCTGCTGCTACGAGTTAGCTGTAGCGCCTTATTAGTAGCGCCGGTCCACGCGCTACTGATACACCTAGAACCCCCGCTGCTGCTAGGCTTTTCCCTAGTAGTGTTTATTGGGGGAGAAGAAGATGAGACGTGGGTTAGGTGAGGAGAAGGAAGGAGACGGTGAGGAGAAACACAGGGGGGCGGGGAGGAAGCCAGGGAGGGGACCAGGTGTGTTTTTTCTCGGCTCGATGGCTAGACGCGGGAATGGGGGGATCAAGGGTGGACTGGGACACTTTCCTATCCTGGAGAGGGGGGAGGTGATAGGGAACTTCCTAATCGGGAGGAGCGCTACGGAGCAGCGGACAGCTCGCTAGACGTGTCCTAGAAAATTTCATGACGGAAAAATATTCATTGAGGTCTGGAAGAAAAAACAAAATACTTTCAGGAATTACCCTTTTCACAACATCATTTTTGTTTTCTTCTCCATACCTACACAAATTCTTTTTCATTACGAAATTCTGCTTGTTGGTAAAACATTCAACAATGTTTGTCCTGAAAAAGATATATAATATTTTTAAAGTTGTTCTTTTTCTACTGTTCAGTCACGCGAATGCACCCACGTCCAGAAACTCCATGTCCTAGATTGTCTCATCCAAAAAAGGTGATGACTACAAGTAGCACGTACAATTTTATTTGTAGCACCACAATACTCAAAACCCTATGATCTATTCAATTATGTTTTCAGACGCCTGCAAAGGATTTCCATGGCAATCGCAGTTGTCGTATGTGAACATTGCAGACTCGGGGCGGGAGAGCAGAGCAGCGCCGCGAATCGCCGCTTCCTCCTCCACAATTGGCTCCCGACCATGGAAATAGTCCCTGAAAAACTCAAGAATCTTGGGGATCCTCACGCTGCCGCCGACGAGGATGATCTCGTCTATGCTGTCCCACCGGCCGGGAGGGAGCCACCACCTCCACGTCACCAGCAGGTCCACCATGCTAGTGGCTCTCGCCAGCAGATCACGGTTGAGCTCCTCGAACTCGGCCCTCGTGAGCGTCTCGAAGAAATCCGCGCCGTCCAAGAGCGACTCCACCTTCACAAGCGTGGTGTCCCAGTAGGTTAGCGCCTTCTTGGCCCTCTCGCACGCCGCCCTCAGCTCCCGGAGCGCGCCGTCGTCCCGGCGGAGGTCCCGGCCGTGCTTCTCCCTGATAAGCTGGATGAAGTGGTCCACGAGCCGGCCGGTGAAGTCGTCGCCGCCCAGGCGGGCATCATGGCGCCCTTCAATGAGACGAGCCGTGCCGTCCCGAAACTTGAACATGGTGGCGTGGGTCGTGCGGCCGCCCATGTGGAAGACGAGGATGACCTTGTCTTGGCGCGCCTTCTCGTGATGGCCGTGCGCCGCGGCCACTGCAACGTGCTCGTCGACGTACCTCGCGGCGGAGAAGCCGCCCTCGAGCCGGGCGGCCGTTGCGAGAAGGTGCCTTTGGTAGTCCCTCGAGTGCCAGGGGACGGTCAGGAGAGCGCTCCTGATCTTGCGGCCCAGGTGCGCCTCCGCCATCCGCTTAAGCTTGGATATGAGAATGCCGGCGACTGTGTGGGCGGAGAAAACCTCGGCGCCGCCTTCCTCGGTCTCGATCTGGATAGCACACCTTCCGGCCTGGGTCCCAACGAGCTTGTACGGCACCAGCTCCATCTCTACCTTCACCACGTCCTCAAACATCCTGCAACCAGAACCAGATATATAACACTTGAATTAATACCGTCGTTGTTTCTTTTTTTTCTCTTGTAAGATGTTGTCTGATGTAATTCCTGACCGGTTGATGGCTTTGTTAATTCAAAGCCGGGCTTTTTCTCCAGCCTTTGTTCTAAAAAAATACCGTCGACGTCGGCGGAGGAGGGAAGAAAACAAGTTGGTACTTGGAACCGAGGACCCGCTTGAAGCCGGAGACGGCCGTCCCGGGGCTGACGGCGGCGTGGTTCAAGGCGGCCTCGCCGAAGAGGGTGCCGTTGGGGGTGAAGGCGACCCAGGAGGGGATGCACAGCTTGTACGAGAGGCCTGGATCCTCGAGTCCCCCATAGCCGGCGATGCAGGCCTTGGTGTTGCCGATGTGGATGGCCGTCGTGTTGCCCGTTCTAAACGCCGCCGCGCCCGATGCCGCCGCTGCAAGAAGAGACCAAGTTAAGCAGCCTGCCGAACCAACTCTCCGTTGAATTGAAAAGGATAATACGATTTAGTTTGTAAGCACAAATTACCCACCGACGAGCAGTAGTACAACGCCGAGAGCGAGGCGAGAACTCGCCATGGTTTGGAAGCTTTTCTTACAGAAGAAATATCGGAAGCTTTTACCTTGGGGTTGGCTTTACTTGCTGCTAGCTATGCGGTGGTGGGCGCACCGGGACATGTCACCGGGTCGTCGACGGCCGTCGGATCTTGCAAGTAATCACTCGAGTGCACCGTCGAGGGCTTTGGGTAAAGAAGTAGCGTCCTCCACCCGTGCTTCCAAAAAAAAAAAATCATTCTTCCCAGGGAAAGTTTAATTTTCCTTTTGGAAATACAAGGAAAGTATGATTGTTATTTACTGTATGACTAGCACAGATGTCCGTGCGTTGCAACGGGAAAAATATTGATGTGGACTCAAATTTAAGGGCAGTGATCCGCGCCGGTGCGCCGGCCCAACAATTGGGCAGGTCGAGCCCAGGCCGTCCGATGCACTGCCTCCCAACCGTCAGATCGAGCCCCTTCCGCATCGTCGTCTATCTTCCGCGTCAGATCGAGCAACGGCAAGCGCCACGGGCCACCCCACACCCAGCCATGAGCATCTACCTCGTCGTCATCCCCGTCGCCGTTCGCCGCTCGCCCTCGCCGTCGCCGTCGCCGCTCGCCGTCGCCGCTCGCCAGTTCACTACTAGGGAAAAGCCTAGCAGCAGCGCGGGTTTTGGCCCTCTCAGTAGCGCGGGTACCGGCGCTACTAATAAGGCGCTACAGCTAACGTATAGCAGTAGCGCCTGTTGACCCACGCTACTGCTACAGGTGAATAGCTGTAGCGCTCTTTAGAAAAGGGCGCTACTGATAATATCTGCAGCGCTGTTTAGCGGGAAGCGCTACTGGTAAGTCGGTGCTACTGCTAAATTTCCCCCCTCGCTACTACTAGTTTTATTAGTTTTTTTTCCTGCATATTTGTTTTTTATTTGTTTTGTATTTGAATAGGCTTTATACAATAATCTTTAGCATATCATCCACATACAAATATAATCATAGCATATACATACAATTAGTCTCATCAAATCATGTCATCATCATAATCATCATCCAACACAAAGTGGTCTCTCGTCATCAATCTCGAAAATAGCGATACAAGTCTCGATTACTTGCAAATACGTCGTCATCCATCTAAACAATGATATACGCGAGAATAGCTATCACTTTGAGCACATGAGTTCGTATCCCTCTCGCATTAGCGTGAACCTAAACTAAGTACTGCGTGTCGCTCGGAAACCGAAAACCGGTACACCTGGGCCTGACACTCCGGCCACTTGTCGTATATATACTCCTGGCATAGCACTTCTTCGCCATCTATGATCTATGCACCTGCATCGTCACATGAGTCGATGATATGCAACATATATAGTTGAGCAACAGAAAGAGACAAACTTGGCAAAAATAGAAACAACATATCATAAGCATAAATAACAAAGTTCATGGTACCCAAAATGACCTAACTAGAGTGATTTTCGCTAGTCGAGGAGGAGGACGGTTTAATTACATCACAAATAAAGTTTCACCATGCATAACTCAAAGTTTTGTCATAAAAGAAAGTACGGACTAAACGGACACATTGTCATATATCGACAATCACTCCATCATGTCGTGCTATCCATCCATGTCAGGGAGATAGTCATCGAGCTTAGTGAAAGGCTTCATGTTGAGACGCTGAGAGGCTATCCATGTTCGGACATCTTCCCGCGACATTTGTCCTTCTGCATGGAACATCCCTGTTTTTCCGACGACCTCTTTCATGATGATTTGGGCAAGTTCGCGCTGGATGTTATAGAACTCAGCTCAAAGTCGATGATCCTCGATATCTCCTATGTCCTTTGCCCATTGCAGAATATGGGCATCGCCAGATGTAGGTGCCATGTGAAGGTTCTGGTGATCCCGTCTGTACTCCAGCATGTGGTGTAGGACATAGAATCCATCATTAAGAAAATCGTTCGGTTGCTGGATGCAGCAGAAGTCGGTCTTATGGCTGAAGGTGGCCCTGCCGCCCCTTCTCTTCTTGTCCCTAACCTCTCCACCCCTTGCTTGGTAGTAAAACATAGCACTGTCGAGAACATCTTTGATGTGGGTGTAATCCTTTTTGTGAATGTTCTTCGATGAGTCCAAGTAAAGAGTGTGGGAGAATCGGGGGTAGAGAATGATGAGGACGACGCGCCCGCCGCTGCGCAAAATAAGTACACCTAAAATTAATTAGCCTCCACCGTGCAAATGAATTATTGAAATCGAAGGAAGGATAGCAGCGCGGATGACTTACACGGGATGATAAGGCACGAGAATCGCCTCCTTGTCCTTATTGGCGAGCATGAAACTGACGATGTAATCCCTCGCGTATTCACGCTGCTCTGCACAGACTCCCAAGAAGCCCTCGTGCATGTAGTACGGGTCAGCGACACAGATATGATGTATCTGCTCAACCCAACGATGTAGTTCATGTGCAAGGCATAAAGGCGAACAAACGTAAAATCCAGTTTCTTCACGTGAAACATGTCGAATATATAATCGAATCGGAGGAAGAACTTATCCACGGGGAAGCTGTCGACGTACGACATTTGCCGTGGAACATTAACCACGTAGAGTGGGTATCCTGGATCTTTCGAGGCGATGAGGCCTTTCTCTACCCGCATCACATCGTCATGAAGTCTCCTTAGATCGCCGAATCTGGCCCGTAGTGCTGTTTCAGGTAGGATTGGTTGACCGGGGATATGCCATTTATCCGTATCGGGGATATCTACACGGTCCTGAAGCCGAGGCTGCTGAGGCAGCTGGATCATAGAATCAGCTTTTTTGCCTTTCCTCGCTCTCTTCCTAGACTTCTTTACTACCGGATGGTCGTCAATAATAGGTTGAGACGGTAATTCAGGCACCGACTCATGACGCTCAAACCCTGAGGAGGCGCCAGTATAGACATACTGTTCAGCGCCATCGTCATCCTCATCCTCATCCATGGCGACGTCATCAGCGACTAATGGAGCCACCTGCTTACCCCGTCCGCTATCACCCAAACCGACACCCGACGCTAATTGGGTAGGTAGGGTGTTGATGTTCATACCTTGCTGAGGCTGCGTGCTCGTGGGTGTGCTCCCGGCCGCCTCTAGACGAAGCAGACTCTTTGGCCACAACAGGACCCACCCATTGCAACAATCACCAAGCCGCCGCGGGGTCTCGTCATCATCCCCCACTAGTATTAGAGGAGGCAAATTCTCGTGGCCCGGTTTGACACTGGCCACGGAAACCTTGAAGACGTTCGGGGGGATCGACCGGCTGTGGAACAATGGTTCCTTCGGCTCCATTATCGTCCCCTTCCCCACGTCCACCTTCTGTTCACCGATGGTGTACAATATGGTGCACGGGGTTTCGTCGGCCTGCAAAGAAAAGTCTGCGACGTGAGACATCCGAAAGGCAACGAAAACGGGAGATTATACATTTATATTGAAGGGGGCCGGTGTGACAGATACCGTGAGGGCGTCGAGCTCAGCCAAAGAGGAGGCACCATCGAGCACGTCCGGTGTGGGAGCCGGTGCGGGAGCAGGTACGGGAGCCGGTGCGGGCGCAGGTGCTCCCAAGAAGTCAGCAAGGGGAAAGTCCTCTGCATTTTTTTCTGGATTTTGCCTTGTCCAAGTGTAAATGCCCGTCACCAAGGAAGTAGATATATCTGCAATCGCCTGTTTTGCAGCAGCTATCGCTGTTGCGACTGTCTGAGATGATTTCTTTTCAACTGCAATCTCAACCTTCTTGTCGATGCTTTCTTTAGTTAACCTCCGTCTTTCCTTTCTCTCCTCCGTGGTCTCATGGTAGTACTTTTTCCACGTGGCGCCGTCTCCGACACCGTGCACGCGTCCATACGACGGTCGAGTATCCACCGGTTGTTGTTTCAATATGTTCAACGCCCGGTTGAATGGAGTGTCCCACTTGGGCCTCGCCAATGCCTCAGACGGTGAGTCGCTTTCGGCCGCAACCCGGTGCTGCTCTCTCTGCAAAAGGCACAAGGATCGTTTATAAATATGACTAACGTGTGCAGTCGAATTGATCAGAAACTAAAATTACCAGCAGTCTCATGAACTCCGTAATGACCGGTGTTGTCTCGTAAACCTTCTTCACTGGGTCCCAACGGTGCCGGGCCCTCAGGACGTCAGGCTCCTGCGGGATGGTGAAATCCGCCAAGGGGTCTGGGATGCCCAGACTCGCGGCTTCCGCGTCCTCCTTGGTCCATTTGGACCTCTTTCCGCCGTAACCATGGCTTCCGAGGTGGTGGCTCCCAATGTTCCTCTTTTGAAGCCCCTTCATGTACTTAGACTTTTTTTTGGCAGCTTCAGCCTCGCAAGCCTCCTTGAATATTTGAAACTGCTCTTCCGTGATTGTCGGGTTATCCTTTACAATCTCGGAGTAGGGTTCCCCGTCGTTGATCTTTGCTTTCACTCGATTTTTCCAGGCGGCCAACGCGTCGCTAAACTTGGTCATGACGTGTTTGTTTATCTTCTTCATTGCCGGGTCCTTGTCTGGATCTTCATAATCCTTCTCATTCCGGCCCGGGAACAAGAATATCTGGTGAAACTTCTTTAGGAGGAAGCTCCTCATATTTTCTATCTTCTTTAGTTTCTCATCGTTGATGGTGGCGGTTGTCCGTATGATGCAGCCTATTTGATTTCCGTAGCAGCGGCGCGCTTCCTCGGGCGCCTTTGGCTCAAAATTGCCGTCGTCCACCTCCGTGACCACCAGTCTAGTAGTCCTGAGTTTGTTAGGAAGCTGTTGCCTCTTTGCTTTCGGTTCTACACCGGCTCCGCTCCCCGAGGCAGCACCGATCTCAGCGCCGGTCTCGATGCCGGTCTGAATCTCAGCGCCGGTCTCAGTCTCAGCACCGGTCTGCGTATTGGTCTCGGCACCGGTCTGCGTGTCGGTCTCAGTCCCCGATGCCACCGGTGGGCTCAACAACAACATCTGTTGATCGTCGGTAAGGCTAAAAAATTCGTCTGCCGCCCGGTAGACGTCGTCGCAATCACCAGAACCCTGTCCTTCATCGTTGCTAGCCATGTTTCCTATGATTAAATCTAGTCAATTAATTCTAGACCTAATAAAATGAATAATGACATAAAAAAGGACTATTCTTTTGCAGGAATGTTGACTCCTTCCTGGTGCGGCAAATCCCGGGCACTCGATATGTCCTAGTTTGTAGCACAAGTCATGCCGAAATTCACAGAAAATTTCGGCATGACCTTTGCTAAAAAGTGGACAAATCGAGAACCTGAAATTTGCCGGAACAGAAATGAATCAACATTCTGGCAAAACATAGGCCACTTAGCATCATTCCCTAGAAACAGTGTTCAAATATCCCTCTTCGATACCGCAACACATGTCCAAATATACACGAGCAACCACATGTCCAAATTTCACAAGCTAATTCAAAAACAAAATGTAGAACAAAATTCATTTAGCTACTAATAGAACAAAATTCAGTTAACTTTAATGCTCTATAATGATGAAAGGAAAAAAATTCAGTTAACTACTAATTTCATTCATTTAGGTTATTCATTTAACATCACATAATTAACCTACTGTACCACTACTACTAGCAGCACTACTAACCTAATTAACCTAGCAAAACTCTAGTGCCCTAACTGAAAAACATCTAATTAACATCTACTAGTACCACTATTGCCCTAACCTAATTAACATCTACTAGTATCACTATATACTATACAAGTAGCATCTACCCTAATTAAACCCTACTGCCCTAACTAACTTTTGTTGTAAGCCAAATTTTTTGCTCTAAACTAATTTTTGCTCTAACATCTACTACTTAACATCCTTTGCTCTAAACTAAAATTTTTGCTATAAACAAACTTTTGCTCTACTAATTTTTTCTCTAAAATTCAAAGAGAGAGGAGTGGGGGACTTACAGAGAGGGGAGAGACGGTGGCGGGGAGGTGCTCGGTGACGGAGGCAGGGGCGGAGAGGGCGGGCTCGAGCACGGGCAACGACGGTCCTGGGTGGGCTCGGGCGGTGGTGAGGTGGAGGGCGCCGACGGTGACGTCGAGGGCGGCCTCGGGCGGCGGCGGTGAGGCTGAGGGCAGCCTCGGGCGGCGGCGGTGAGGATGACTACGGCCTCGGGGGAGACGGTGAGGTTGCGGGCGTCCACGCCGGCAGGAGACGGCGGCGAAGTGGGGCAACGGCGAATTGGGGAGACGGCGGCGAGGGCGAGGGATTTGGGGAAGAAGTGTGGCGGCCAGGGGCGGCGGGGGGGGGGGGACCGTTGTTTAAGTGAAACGTAACGGTAGCGCGTTTCCGAAAACGCGCTATAGCTAAGTTAGCTACAGCGCGTTTTTGGAAACGCGCTACTGCTATTCCTTTCTCCTTTTTTTTCCTTTTTCTTTTATTTTTTCTTTACATTTTATTTTTTTCCTTTCTTCTTTTTCTATTTCTTTCATTTTCATTTACTTTTCTACTTGTTTTTCACTTTATTTTATTTTCGTTAGCAGTAGCGCCTTACACGTAAGCGCGCTACAGCTAAGGAGAGTAGCAGTAGCGCTGGGCCAGTATACGCGCTACTGCTAGGTTGGGCTAGCCATGTGCGCCCAGTTCAAACATAGCAGTAGCGCTTTTTGCTAGTACGCGCTACTACTAAAGTCATAGCAGTAGCGCGGTTTATTTACACGCGCTGCTACTAAGTAGCAGTAGCGTATGATTTTGTACAGCGCTACTGGTAACATTCTGTGTATAAGGTTTTCCCTAGTAGTGGTTGGAGCACAGGTGCCCCATGGCCCCGCCCCTCTGATGCAGCAAAAAATGGACCCAGCAAACAAAAATCGACCCCTGCCGGTGCCTGGAGTTCGTCACCGTTGCAGCTCCGCCGGGAAGCCACCGCAGTAGTCAGTTGCATCAATAGTGAGTTGCCGATTCAAGCTTTTTGTCGCGGTCTCTGGTTGAAGCTTTCCAGAAATATGGTTGAAGCTTTTCAGAATTACGGTTGAAGCTTTTCAGAAATACTGTTGAATCTTTTTGTCGCAGTCTCTGGTTGAAGCTTTTCAGAAATACGGTTGAAGCTTTTCAGAATTACGGTTGAAGCTTTTCAGAAATACGGTTGAAGCTTTTTGTCGCGGTCTCTGGTAGAAGCTTTTCAGAAATACGGTTGAAGCTTTTCAGAATTACGGTTGAAGCTTTTCAGAAATGCGGTTGAAGCTTTTCATGTCGACAATTGCATCTTTTTTCGTTGTGTACTCATGTGGGTGAAGCTTTCTATACAGTTGGTTGAAGCCTTGTATAAAGCGGGTTGAAGCTTTTCAATTCACAGTTGAAGCTTTCCAAGCCGACGGTTGTAGCTTTTTTTCTTTCGTAGTGTTCGCATGAAACTTATCTATTTCGTCGGTTGAAGCTTTTTCAAACACAGTTTGAAGCTTTCGCATGAACGGTTGTAGCTTTTT
>NC_041393.1:649642308-649644405 GCF_002162155.2 Triticum dicoccoides
GGGAGGAAGAAGAAAGAGGGAGAAGATAAGGTGGGCCAGGGTGATGCGCGAGGTGTACGATGGGGGGCTCATCGCGTGGCTCGCGAGCGACCGGCCGAATCGTTCGGCCGGCGCACCGCGCTGAAACGTTTCCCCAAATTTAATGAGAATTATGAGATCTCGCTTTTTTAACAAACGTGCTCCACACACCATTTCCTCTATCCAACTCTGACAAATTGAATATGGATAGAAGAAGGGAATAATTCAAAAAACATCTAGTGCACTACTTTTTTTTTCTCTATTGTCCTTTCCTGGAGTAGCGGGTATTTAAAAAAATCATAAATAAGGTTACTTTGCTTTGTAGTGATAGTGTAAAAACAATGTCCCCTAAAAAAATGTAAAATAATGTTATTGTCACCATGCGTACCAGAGTTTCACTAAAAGAAAAAAAAATTGTGCCACGTTCAAAAATTCGTTAATTCCCTCACTTCAAAACTGTCCAATTAGCGTGCCTGATTTTCTGTTAAAAATTAGATTAATAACATAAATTGTCAAGCTTGAAAATAAAATAAAACAAAGTAACATCCCCCAATGATTAATACATATCTTTCTCCTCTCGCTGATTTGCATGCCCAGCTTCTTTTGAAGATCGTCAATCACCGTTTGCACATATCAATTTTCATCCTATTAGGAATGGCATGCAGCGTCATGGAATCAGTGTGCCGCTTCGAATTAGGAGTCAATGAAACGTTCATCACCCCCTCCTTTATCCCACGGGCACAATTCTGGAATTTAATTTCTTCGTTTATCCAACGGGCCCAATTCTAGAAGTTAATTTCTTCCTTTATTCTCTCTTTTCTTCGGTCTTTATTCTCTTTCCATCTGGATGACTTATTTCCTTATTCTCTTTCAAATCATGTAGATGAATGGGGTCGGCTTATTCTCCTTTCCTTCCTTATTTATCTGAACAGGAAAACTTATTCGTCCTTCCTTTCTTATCGATTTCTAAGATGACTCGTTTGATACCCACGGAAGTTTGAAGAGGTATATAAGTTGAGAGGATTCCGTGTAAGGCAATGGTGTGGGTAGCTCAGTTGGTCATGAAATTAATTGGCAGGCATGAGGTTGTGAGTTCAAATAACCAAACTCTCAACAATTTTTTGCCTCCCCTGGACTGCAGTGAATCGTGCTTCGTTGGGCCACATCATAGCTTTGTGATATATCTTCCTTTTCCTTTCCCAAACAACATGTTGGCTAGGTCGCCTGGTTTGTCTGTGTGGGATCAACCTATTTGAACTAATAAACCAGGACGGAGGCAGTATATATATCCATGACAGCCCCGGCCGGGGCGCAAGGAGCATTCATCCGCAATGACAAGGAAGAATAGGTCAACAATGGGAAGAATGAAGCCAGCAGCATGGAGGATACCAGAACCGCTGGAAGCGAGATCGAGGAAGAGGCCATCGGCCCCCCAAAGGTATGTTGTCGGCAACACCTACGCCATCTTGCAGTAGGAGATATGGTTTCTGAACCTTTGCTATCCGTACGATCTGACCATTAACCCACAACCCCACCCGACAGCGATTTCCAACGACACGGAAGAACTATGCGATCAGGGGCACAAACCATCTCCAATGAGTGTGGTGAAGGGCTGGGGGTTCTTGTTCAAGACCTACTGGATTGAGGGCTATTTTTGTAGGCAATGGCGTCATGTGCCTCCTCGCAAGAAAGGTGGATGCAATCGGAAACTTTCTGGCGCATCCTACGGTGTATTCTCTGGAGGGAAGCATCGCCAGAGTGTCTTCCGTAATTGGTAAGAAAACAAACCTTAATATGCCTGCCCTGAATCAAAGATCAATCACATATAATGAGTGTTCTTTGCAGTTTACATCCTCCTAATGTGTTTTCGCCAACACAAACGCATCGGAATTTGTCTGTTGCTCGCCCTGTTCGACGATACCGTGTTTGGTAAGATCTTGTTCTGCTTGTTATTAATAAACCACTCCTTCTGGGTTTAGTGGTTTTGCGTTGATCTTTGTGCGAGGGTGATACTTTACTTCTATCATCGGTGGAACTTTCTAATGTGATCAGTGGCGGAGCTATGTAGGCTCCTGGGGG
>NC_041393.1:649644644-649702181 GCF_002162155.2 Triticum dicoccoides
TGTCTATCTCCGCCACTGGCTATGATGGCGGGCCTATGCTTTTACACCTATTTTGCATCTCAAAGAGGTCACACTGATTTAGCCCGCAGAAATACATCGGGATCACTGAAGATTTTGCCTGATTAAGCTTAAGCCCCGTGGCCTCGCCGAAGGAATGCATCAGACTTAGCAGGGTGGTCACTTCCTCCTTGACTGGGTTGGCGAAGATGATCGCATCGTCCGCGTATAAACTGACCCGAAGGCTGGCCCCGCGCCCCGGCAGCGGCGCGATCAGCCCGGTCGTCGTGGCTGCCTCCAACAGACGGAATAAAGGGTCGATGGCGAGGATGAAAAGCAGCGGCGATAGCGGGTCCCCCTGCCGTAGCCCGCAGGCGTGGAAGAAGCTTTGCCCTGGTGATCCATTCAGCAGACAGGAGGAGGAAGCAGAGGAGAGCAGCAGGGCCACCTGGCTTGGCAACGCACCGCTGAGCGACACCTTCCCAAGATTGTTCAAGCACTCCAGGCGCAAAAACAGGTCGGTCGCCGCCGCCCTGGCAAACGATCAATGGATCGCAGATCTCAGGCACGGTGACACGACCTCCATTGTGGTCGACTTCCTGGCGCTATGGCGGCAAATCGAGCAAGCCCACATCGCCCTTGACAACCAGGATGGGGATCGGATAATTTGGACAGCGGGAGGAGGGGACTCGTACACGACAAGTGCTGCATACAAGAGGTTCTTCACGAGCACAGCGAACACCGGCCACGGCGCAGCCGTCTGGAAAGGATGGGCGCCAGGAACTGTCAAGATCTTCGCATGGCTGATGCACAACGACAGGCTATGGTGCAATGACAGGCTGCAAAGAAGAGGATGGCCAAACGGGTATTTCTGCGGGCTGTGCCTTAGAAATCTCGAATCATCTCTACACCTGATCTGGGACTGTCCCTTCGCCAGGAAGATCTGGTGCTATGTGGCATCTTGGAGGGGTTGCGCCTCGCTGGGCTGCACCAGGCGGCCAACCCATGGATCTCTGCAGCATTGTTTGGCATTAATCAACAGCGCGCCCGTAAGCCAGAGGCGAGGCATCAAGACAATGGCCATGTTAGTCGCTTGGCACATCTGGAAGGAGCGAAACGCCGCCGTTTTCAGAGGGAAAACGCCAAAGACGGAGGATGTGATCAGGGCCATAAAGCAGGACCTGGTAGTGTGGAGGTCAGCGGGTGCTGCTTGCCTGAAGACCCCGTTCGGGGAAGATGCTGTGAGATAGAAAGTGCAGCTTCTCTTGTTCCATGGCTTGCCCTGGCGAGCCTTTTTCCTCTTTTCCCCCATGATCGCTTGATCAACGAATGTTTCCCGCATGCTTTCTCCTAAATCAATGAAGCCGGCCTAAACCGGATCTTTCAAAAAAAAAAGAGGTCATACTTTCACCTACGTCGGAGTCTCTCGTAGTGTCAACCCTTCCTGCGGTAAGAGTCGCGCTAGTACTTAAGGTAAAAAATGAAATACGCAACACTAATCGTGCCAGTACTCTTTAATAACTTACTTTGTTTTGTCATCTGATGATGGTGCACATGGACTTGCGCACTTTTCTGTTTGGCCTTTTCGCTGGGATCTTCATCAATATGAGTTTGGTCCGAAAGAGCAACAAGTTGATTGATCTTCACAAAGGCGGGGAATGTGTGATGGAGGCGATTATCCTTTACGGGTACGTGGTGAGAAGGTTCCTCAGACATATCTCCTTGCTCTTCGGCACTGAAAACGAAGTGCAGTAAATTAGTAGTACATGAGTGTTTTCTATAGGCACTGCATACTCAGACTAGCCATAGTGGGAGTAACTTCAGCAGTAGCATCGAGTCCAACTCAACAAATTTGCTTATGTGGCAATGAGTTAATGAGGAGAGAGGTAGTTTGAGTAACTTAGCTAGTTACCGTAACATCATATGTCCCAATGCAATATGAGTTTATAACCTAACAAATGAAGATTTGTATGACACTACACTTATGTTACTACCCACTATGAAGATAGTAATATTGTCTAGGGATATGTATATGTTACTAGTGTATGTTACAATTCACTGTGCCTAGTCTCAATGATGACATGCCAAACTTCAGCACATGCAAGTGGAGTGATTAAAAAATAGCCAGTCCTTTGTCATTGATTATTTTCTATCAAATTGTACTTCTTTGTTGGTATACGTACATCTGGAGTACTTGTTAACCCACGTGCTCAAGGGTCATTTTTTTTTGCGGGAATGCTCAAGAATCAATTCGGTGCGTACATTTTCAACATTGCAAAATGTTATCTGCTTTTTCTTCCTTCCACTTAACCGGAGGAGACACGCCTGTTAATCACTTCCATCACTTCGTTGCCCAGTCAGGTCTTGAAAGTTTTGACCTGTTGCGACCTCTCGTAGTTATCTGCCTCGGTCTTACTTAGTTTACGGCTGCGGGAGCTCCTTTTCGGGACCTCCTATCTACCGCATTATGCAGCAGAATGACCGGGCTTCACACAGGCTGTCCACCGCCTCGGCCGGCCCACCGACGCGCCTTGTTGTCTTTTATCACAGAAGAAAAACTGAAATGAAAACAAACCCTGGCATGATTTGATCCTCATACCTCAATCAAAAGAACCGGTTTAGTCAACACACCAGGCATCAATTTCTGGGCATATAGGCGCAAAACAGTATAAGAATCCGCAGCGGCGGTTGAGGTTTGGAAAACATCTTTCAAACATTTCTTGAAAACTGCGAACAATTTTGAAATGTCATGATTTTTTTATATTCCAAATTTTTTAAAGTGAACCATTTTTGTCATTCTGATTTAAAAAACACGAACAATTTGCAAACCCCATAACGGTTTTCTAAAACACGAATATTTTCTGAAAATTTGACCATTTTCTGAAAAAAAAGAATGAATTACGAAAAATGTGATTTATTTTTGTAATTCCTGAATATTTTCTGAGCTCAGGATTTTTTTTGTTTTTTGTACAAGAACAGGGTTTTAGTTCAGAACAAAAACCGAAAATATGAACATTTTTAAAAAATGGGAACAAAATTCGTAATTGTATGCTTTTTTGGAAATGTGAACAAAATTTGAAACATGGGAACATTTTTTGAAATTTCAAACAAAATGTTCAAACCACGAACATTTTCTGAAGCATGACATTTTTGTGAAAAAAATCTGAACATATTCTGAAACAAGAACATTTTTTGAAATTCCTAAATATTTTTTGAAACACAAACATTTTTTGAAATTGTGAACTTATTTTGAAAACAAAAACATTTTTGAAATTCTTGAACCTTTTGAAACACGAACTTTTTTTGGAAATGTGAACAAAGTTTTGATAATCAAGAACATATTTTAAATTTGTGAACAAAAATTAAAAAGGAACATTTTTAACTTCTGAACATTTTTTGAAAAGCGTGAACAGTTTTTAAGTTTTGGAATTCTTTTTGAAACTAGAACATGTTGTGAAGTTTTGAACAAATTATTAGCAACACAAAAAATTTGAAAAAAAAATGAAACAGAAAAAAGGGTCCAGGAATCTCCTTTTTTTAGGGCTATCCAGGAATCTCCTAGAAGGTCCCCAAAAACCGGGGGAAAAACGGCTGGGAACCACCTAGAAACTTCCCGAAACCAAAAGTGCTGAAACGTGTAACGGATCGGCCCATCCTGAACGCTCGTTGACAGCCCCTGTGCGTCGCTCCTTTTCGGCGCTTTCTGCGCCCCTTAGCGCTCTTGGCGCTCGCACGTCGCCTTGCGGGCCAGCCCAACAACCTCTTCCAAAAGCAAACGTGATAGAAAAAAATATTGTTGAAGACTAGTGTTCAAACCCGCGCACCATCGTATTCGGCCAAAGGAAACAGGGCAACAACCACTGCACCAGGACCGCTTTGCTATCTACTCCCTCCGTTCCTAAATAATTGTCTTTCTAAAGATTTTAACAAGTGACTACATACGGAGCAAAATGAGTGAATCTACACTCTAAAACATGTCTACATACATCCGTATGTTGTAGTCTATTTGAGATGGCTAGAAAGACAATTATTTTGAAACGGAGGAAGTACAATCCAAAAGCAATGCTATTTAATACTTCTTCTAAACTGAATATGGATAGAAGAAGGGAATAATTCAAAAAACATCTAGTGCACTACTTTTTCCCCCTATTTTTCCTTCCTCGAGTAGTGGGTATTTTTTTTAAAATCACAAATAAGGTTACTTTGCTTTGTAGTGATAGTGTGAAAACAATGTCCCCCCAAAAAATGTAAAATAATGTCATTGTAGCCATGTGTATCAGAGTTTCAGTAAAGAACAGAAAAATATTTAAAATGAAGAATGGAGGGAAATTGTGCCACTTTGAAAATTTCGTTAATTCCCTCACTTCAAAACTGTCTAATTAGGGTGCTTGATTTTCTGTTAAAAATTAGATTAATAACATAAATTGTCATGCTTGAAAATGAAATAAAATAAAGTAATATCCTCAATGATTAATGTCTATCTTTCTCCTCTCGCTGATTTGCATGCCCAGCTTCTTTTAAAGATCATCAATCATCCTTTGCAGCGTCATGGAATCAGTGTGCCATGAAATCAAGGGTCTCAATCCCAATTTAATTAGGAGGCGTTTTTTTTGCGCTGAACTTTAATGAGTATGAGTTAATCGACCATGTAGGCGGCTGACTAACGTCGGCCATTATTTCCTTCCTAGATTGCCACTTTAAACTCCTTTATCCCACGGCCACAATTCTAGAATTTAATTTCTTCGTTTATCCAGCGGGCCCAATTCTAGAAGTTAATTTCTTCCTTTATTATCTCTTTCCTTCGGTCTTTATTCTCTTTCCTTCCAGATGACCTACTTCCTTCTTTATTCTCTTTCAAATCATATAGATGAATGGGGTCGGCTTATTCTCCTTTCCTTCCTTATTTATCTGAATGGGGCAGCTTATTTCCTTTCTTATCGATTTCTAAGATGACTCGTTTGATACCCACGGAATTTGAAGGCATATATAAGTTGAGAGGATTCCGTGCAACGCAACAATGTGGGACTAATAGGCGAATCAGGCTTTTTGTATGGTAGAACGCTAGGTAACTCAGTTGGTCACCAAATTAGTGTTGGGGAACGTACTAATTTCAAAAAAAATCCTACGCACACGCAATATCATGGTGATGCATAGCAACGAGAGGGGAGAGTGTTGTCCGCGTACCCTCGTAGACCGAAAGCGGAAGCGTTAGAACAACGCGGTTGATGTAGTCGTACGTCTTCACGGCCCGACCGATCAAGCACCGAAACTATGACACCTCCGAGTTCTAGCACACGTTCAGCTCGATGACGATTCCCGGACTCCGATCCAGCAGAATGTCGGGAAAGAGTTCCGTCAGCACGACGGCGTGGTGATGATCTTGATGTTCTACCGTCGCAGTGCTTCGCCTAAGCACCGCTACAATATTATCGAGGACTATGGTGGAGGGGGTCACCGCATACGGCTAAGAGATCAAGAGATCAATTGTTGTTGTGTCTATGGGGTGCCCCCTGCCCCCGTATATAAAGGAGCAAGGGAGGAGGCGGCCGACCAAGGTGGAGGGCGCACCAAGGGGGGAGTCCTACTCCCACCAGGAGTAGGACTCTTCCTTTCCTTGTTGGAGTAGGAGAGAAGAAAAGAGGAGGAGAGGGAGAAGGAAAAGGGGGCTGCACCCCAAGTCCAATTCGGACCAGATGGGGGGCGCAGGCCTCCTTCCTTTTGGCCTCTCCCCTCTATTCCTGTATGGCCCAATAAGGCCCATATACTCCCCGGCGAATTCCCGTAACTCTCCGGTACGCCGAAAAATACCCGAATCACTCGGAACCTTTCCGAAGTCTGAATATAGTCGTCCAATATATCGATCTTTACGTCTCGACCATTTCGAGACTCCTCGTCATGTCCCCGATCTCATCTGGGACTCCGAACTCCTTCAGTACATCAAAACTCATAAACTCATAATATAACTGTCATCGAAACCTTAAGCGTGCGGACCCTACGGGTTCGAGAACTATGTAGACATGACCGAGACACGTCTCCGGTCAATAACCAATAGCGGAACCTGGATGCTCATATTGGCTCCCACATATTCTACGAAGATCTTTATCGGTCAAACTGCATAACAACATACGTTGTTCCTTTTGTCATCGGTATGTTACTTGCCCGAGATTCGATCGTCGGTATCTCAATACCTAGTTCAATCTCGCTACCGGCAAGTCTCTTTACTCGTTATGTAATGCATCATCCTGCAACTAACTCATTAGTCACATTGCTTGCAAGGCTTATAGTGATGTGCATTACCGAGAGGGCCCAGAGATACCTCTCCGACAATCGGAGTGACAAATCCTAATCTCGAAATATGCCAACCCAACATGTACCTTCGGAGACACCTGTAGAGCTCCTTTATAATCACCCAGTTACGTTGTGACGTTTGGTAGCACACAAAGTGTTCCTCCGGTAAACGGGAGTTGCATAATCTCATAGTTGTAGGAACATGTATAAGTCATGGAGAAAGCAATAGCAACATACTAAACGATCAAGTGCTAAGCTAACAGAATGGGTCAAGTCAATCACATCATTCTCCTAATGATGTGATCCCGTTAATCAAATGATAACTCATGTCTATGGTTAGAAAACTTAACCATCTTTGATTAACGAGCTAGTCAAGTAGAGGCATACTAGTGACACTATGTTTGTCTATGTATTCACACATGTATTATGTTTCCGGTTAATACAATTCTAGCATGAATAATAAACATTTATCATGAAATAAGGAAATAAATAATAACTTTATTATTGCCTCTAGGGCATATTTCCTTCAGTCTCCCACTTGCACTAGAGTCAATAATCTAGTTCACATCGCCATGTGATTTAACACCAATATTCATATCTGTATATGATTAACACCCATAGTCCACATTGTCATGTGACCAACACCCAAGGGGTTTACTAGAGTCAATAATCTAGTTCACATCCTTACGTGATTAACACCGAAAGAGTACTAAGGTGTGATCATGTTTTGCTCATGAGAGAAGCTTAGTCAACGGGTCTGTCATATTCAGAGCCGTATGTATTTTGCAAATATTCTATGTCTACAATGCTCTGCACGGAGCTACTCTAGCTAATTGCTCCCACTTTCAATATGTATCCAGATTGAGACGTAGAGTCATCTGGATCGGTGTAAAAGCTTGCACCGATGTAACTCTTTACGATGGGATCTTTTATTACCTCCATAATCGAGAAATATTTTCTTAGTCCTCACTAAGGATATTCTTGACCAATGTCTAGTGATCTACTCCTAGATCACTATTGTACTCCCTTGCCAAATTTAGAGCAAGGTATACAATAGGTCTGGTACATAGCATAGCATACTTTATAGAACCTATGACTGAGGCATAGGGAATGACTTTCATTCTTTTTTCTATTTTCTGCCGTGGTCGGGATTTGAGTCTTACTCAATTTCACACCTTTGCAACACATGCAAGAACTCTTTCTTTGACTGTTCCATTTTGAACTACTTCAAAATCTTGACAAGGTATGTACTTATTGAAAAACTTATCAAGCGTCTTGATCTATCTCAATAGATCTTGATGCTCAATATGTAAGTAGCTTTACTGAGGTCTTTCTTTTAAAGAACTCCTTTAAAATACTCCTTTATGCTTTCTAGAAAAATTCTACATCATTTCTGATCAACAATATGTTACTCACATATATTTATCAGAAAGGCGGTAGTGCTCCCACTCACTTTATTGTAAATACAGGCTTCACCGCAAGTCTGTATAAAACTATATGCTTTGATCAACTTATCAAAGTGTATATTCCAACTCTGAGATGCTTGCACCAGTCCATAGATGGATCGCTCGAGCTTGCACATTTTGTTAGCACCTTTAGGATTGACAAACTTCTGGTTGCATCATATACAACTCTTCTTTAAGAAAACCATTAAGGAATGCAGTTTTGACATTCATTTGCCAGATTTCATAAAACGTGGCAATTGCTAACATGATTTGGACAGACTTAAGCATCGCTACAGTTGAGAAAATCTCATTGTAGTCAACACCTTGAACTTGTCGAAAACCTTTTTGTGACAAGTCGAGCTTTGTAGATAGTAACACTACTATCAGCGTTTGTCTTCCTCTTGAAGATCCATTTATACAATATGGTTTACCGATCATCGGGCAACTCCACCAAAGTCCACACTTTGTTCTCATACATGGATCCCATCTCAGATTTCATGGCCTCAAGCCATTTCACGGAATCTGGGCTCATCATCGCTTCCTCATAGTTCGTAGGTTCATCATGGTCTAGTAACATGACTTCCAGAACAAGATTATCGTACCACTCTGGTGCGGACTATGCTTTGGAAGACCTACGAGGTTTTGTAGTAACTTAATCTGAAGTTTCATGATCATCATCATTAGCTTCCTCACTAATTGGTGTAGGAATCACTGGTTCTGATTTCTATGATGAACTTTCCAATTCGGAAGAAGGTACAAATTACCTTATCAAGCTCTACTTTCCTCCCACTCACTTCTTTCGAGAGAAACTCCTTCTCTAGAAAGGATCCATTCTTAGCAACAAATGGTTTGCCTTCAGATCTGTGATAGAAGGTGTACCCAACAGTTTCCTTTGGGTATTCTATGAAGACGCACTTCTCCGATTTGGGTTCGATCTTATCAGGTTGAAAACCTTTTTCATATAAGCATCGCAACTCCAAATTTTAAGAAACGACAGCTTAGGTTTACTGCTAAACCATAGTTCATACGGTGTCATCTCAATGGATTTAGATGGTGCCCTATTAAACGTGAATGCAGCTGTCTCTAATGTATAACCCCAAAACGATAGTGGTAAATCAATAAGAGACATCATAGATCGCACCATATCTAGTAAAGTACGATTACGACGTTCGACACGCCATTACATTGTGGTGTTCCAGGTGGCGTGAGTTGTGAAACTATTTCACATTGTTTCAAATGAAGACCAAACTCGTAACTCAAATATTCGTCTCCACGATCAGATCGTAGAAACTTTATTTTTCTTGTTACGATGATTTTCCACTTCACTCTGAAATTCTTTGAACTTTTCAAATGTTTCAGACTTATGTTTCATCAAGTAGATATACCCATATCTGCTCAAATCATCTGTGAAGGTCAGAAAATAATGATACACGCCGCGAGCCTTAACACTCATCGGATCGCATACATCGGTATGTATTATTCCCAATAAGTCAGTAGCTCGTTCCATTGTTCCGTGGAACGGAGTTTTAGTCATCTTGCCCAAAAGGCACGATTCGCAAGCATCAAATGATTCATAACCAAGTGATTCCGAAAATCCATCTTTATGGAGTTTCTTCATGCTCTTTACACCGATATGACCCAAATGGCAGTGCCACAAATAAGTTGCACTATCATTATTAACTTTGCATCTTTTGGCATCAATATTATGAATAAGTGTATCACTATGATCGAGATCCAACAAACTATTTTCATTGGGTGTATGACCATTTGAATGTTTTATTCATGTAAACAGAACAACAATTATTCTCTGACTTTAAATTAATAACCGTATTGCAATAAACATGATCAAATCATATTCATGCTCAACGCAAACGCCAAATAACATTTATTTAGGTTTAACACTAATCCCTAAAGTATAGGGAGTGTGCGATGATGATCATATCAATCTTGGAACTACTTCCAACACTCATCGTCACTTCCCCTTCAACTAGTCTCTGTTTATTCTGTAACTCCTGTTTCGAGTTACTAATCTTAGCAGCCGAACAAGTATCAAATACTCAGGGGCTACTATAAACACTAGTAAGGCACACATCAATAACCTGTATATCAAATATACCCTTGTTCACTTTGCCATCCTTCTTATCCACCAAATATTCAGGGCATTTCTGCTTCCAGTGACCATTTCCTTTGCAGTGTAAGCACTCAGTTTCAGGTTTTGGTCCAGCTTTGGTCTTCTTCACGGGAGTGACAACTTGTTTGCCATTCTACTTGAAGTTTCCCTTTCTTTCCCTTTGCCCTTTTCTTGAAACTAGTGATCTTGTCAATCATCAACACTTGATGCTCTTTCTTGATTTCTACCTTCGTCGATTTCAACATCACGAAGAGCTCGGGAATCGTTTTCGTCATCCCTTGCATACTATAGTTCATCACGAAGTTCTAGTAACTTAGTGATGGTGACTAGAAAATTCTGTCAATCACTATCTTATCTGGAAGATTAACTCCCACTTGATTCAAGCAATTGAAGTACCCAGACAATCTGAGCACATGCTCACTAGTTGAGTGATTCTCCTCCATCTTTTAGCTATAGAACTTGTCGGAGACTTCATTTCTCTCAACTCGGGTATTTGTTGGAAATATTAACTTCAACTCCTGGAACATCTCATATGGTCTATGACGTTCAAAACGTCTTTGAAGTCCCGATTCTAAGCCGTTTAAGCATGGTGCACTAAACTATCAAGTAGTCATCATTTTGAGCTAGCCAAACGTTCATAACGTCCGCATCTGCTCCTGCAATAGGTTTGTCACCTAGCGGTGCATCAAGGACATAATTCTTCTGTGCAGCAATGAGGATAAACCTCAGATCACGGATCCAATCCGCATCATTGCTACTAACATCTTTCAACACACTTTTCTCTAGAACACATTAAAATTCAACGGAACAACAACACGAGCCATCTATCTACAACAAACATAGACAAGCAAAATACTATCAGGTACTAAGTTCATGATAAATTTAAGTTCAATTAATCATATTACTTAAGAACTCCCACTTAGACAGACATCTCTCTAGTCATCCAAGTGATCACGTGATCCAAATCAACTAAACCATGTCCGATCATCACGTGAGATGGAGTAGTTTCAATGGTGAACATCACTATGTTCATCATATCTACTATATGATTCACGTTCGACCTTTCGGTCTCCGTGTTCCAAGGCCATATCTGTATATGCTAGGCTCGTCAAGTTTAACCTGAGTATTCCGCGTGTGCAACTGTTTTGCACCCGTTGTATTTGAACGTAGAGCCTATCACACCCGATCATCACGTGATGTCTTAGCACGAAGAACTTTCGCAACGGTGCATACTCAGGGAGAACACTTCTTGATAATTTAGTGAGAGATCATCTTAAAATGCTACCGTCAATCAAAGCAAGATAAGATGCATAAAGGATAAACATCACATGCAATCAATATAAGTGATATGATATGGCCATCATCACCTTGTGCTTGTGATCTCCATCTCCGAAGCACCGTCGTGATCACCATCGTCACCGGCGCGACACCTTGATCTCCATCGTAGCATCGTTGTCATTACGCCATCTATTGCTTCTACGACTATCGCTACCGATTAGTGATAAAGTAAAGCAATTACAGGGCATTTGCATTTCATACAATAAAGCGACAACCATATGGCTCCTGCCAGTTGCCGATAACTTCGGTTACAAAACATGATCATCTCATACAATAAAATATAGCATCACGTCTTGACCATATCACATCACAACATGACCTGCAAAAACAAGTTAGACATCCTCTACTTTGTTGTTGCAAATTTTACGTGGCTGCTACGGGCTTAGCAAGAACCGTTCTTACCTACGCATCAAAACCACAACGATAGTTTGTCAAGTTGATGTTGTTTTAACCTTCGCAAGGACCGGGCGTAGCCACACTCGGTTCAACTAAACTGAGAGAGACAGACACCCGCCGGTCACCTTTAAGCAACGAGTGCTCGTAACGGTGAAACCAGTCTCGCGTAAGCGTACGCGTAATGTTGGCCCGGGCCGCTTCATCTCACAATGCCGCTGAACCAAAGTATGACATGCTGGTACGCAATATGACTTATATTGCCCACAACTCACTTGTGTTCTACTCGTGCATATGACATCTACGTATAAAACCAGGCTCGGATGCCACTGTTGGGGAACGTAGTAATTTCAAAAAAATTCCTACGCACACGCAAGATCATGGTGATGCATAGCAAGAAGAGGGGAGAGTGTTCTCCACGTACCCTCGTAGACCGAAAGCGGAATCATTAGAACAACGCGGTTGATGTAGTCGTACGTCTTCACGGCCCGACCGATCAAGCACCGAAACTATGACACCTCCGAGTTCTAGCACACGTTCAGCTCGATGACGATCCCCGGACTCCGATCCAGCAGAATGTCGGGGAAGAGTTCCGTCAGCACTACAGCATGGTGATGATAGTGATGTTCTACCGTCGCAGGGCTTCGCCTAAGCACTGCTACAATATTATCGAGGACTATGGTGGAGGGGGGCACCGCACACGGCTAAGAGATCAAGAGATCAATTGTTGTTGTGTCTATGGGGTGCCCCCCTGCCCCATATATAAAGGAGCAAGGGGGGAGGCGGCCGGCCAAGGTGGAGGGCGCGCCAAGGGGGGAGTCCTACTCCCACCAGGAGTAGGACTCTTCCTTTCCTTGTTGGAGTAGGAGAGAAGGAAAGAGGAGGAGAGGGAGAAGGAAAAGGGGGCCGCACCCCAAGTCCAATTCGGACCAGAGGGGGGCGCAGGCCTCCTTCCTTTTGGCCTCTCTCCTCTATTCCTGTATGGCCCAATAAGGCCCATATACTCCCCGGCGAATTCCCCTAACTCTCCGGTACTCCGAAAAATACCCGAATCACTCGGAACCTTTCCGAAGTCCGAATATAGTCATCCAATATATCGATCTTGACGTCTCGACCATTTCGAGACTCCTCGTCATGTCCCCGATCTCATCCGGGACTCCGAACTCCTTCGGTACATCAAAACTCATAAACTCATAATATAATTATCATCGAAACCTTAAGCGTGCGGACCCTACGGGTTCGAGAACTATGTAGACATGACCGAGACACGTCTCCGGTCAATAACCAATAGAGGAACCTGGATGCTCATATTGGCTCCCACATATTCTAAGAAGATCTTTATCAGTCAAACCGCATAACAACATACGTTGTTCCTTTTGTCATCAGTATGTTACTTGCCCGAGATTCGATCGTCGGTATCTCAATACCTAGTTCAATCTCATTACCGGCAAGTCTCTTTACTCGTTATGTAATGCATCATCCTGCAACTAACTCATTAGTCACATTGCTTGCAAGGCTTATAGTGATGTGCATTACCGAGAGGGCCCAGAGATACCTCTCCGACAATCGGAGTGACAAATCCTAATCTCGAAATATGCCAACCCAACATGTACCTTAGGAGACACCTGTAGATCTCCTTTATAATCACCCAGTTACGTTGTGACGTTTGGTAGCACACAAAGTGTTCCTCCGGTAAACGGGAGTTGCATAATCTCATAGTTGTAGGAACATGTATAAGTCATGAAGAAAGCAATAGCAACATACTAAACGATCAAGTGCTAAGCTAACAGAATGGGTCAAGTCAATCACATCATTCTCCTAATGATGTGATCCCGTTAATCAAATGATAACTCATGTCTATGGTTAGGAAACTTAACCATCTTTGATTAACGAGCTAGTCAAGTAGAGGCATACTAGTGACACTATGTTTGTCTATGTATTCACACATGTATTATGTTTCCAGTTAATACAATTCTAGCAAGAATAATAAACATTTATCATGAAATAAGGAAATAAATAATAACTTTATTATTGCCTCTAGGGCATATTTCCTTCAATTAGTTGGTAGGCATGAGGTCGCGGGTTCAAATAAGCAAACTCTCCACAATTTTTTGCCTCCCCTAGATTGCAGTGGGTAGTGCTTCGTTGGGCAACATCGTAGCTTTGTGATATAGAAGACTATCTTCATTTTCCTTTGCCAAACAACACGTTGGCTAGGTCGCCTGGTTTGTGTGTGTGGGATTAATCTATGCGGGTGTGGTTTGATTCCACGTCACACAATGTATTTATTAGGCTTGTACGATTGCAGGTTCAATAAAGAAAAAACATAAGGATTTTTTCGCAAAAAGTCTGCGATGGTGAACTGACAGAAGCAATGCATGCTTTATTATTAGGTAAAGGTAAAGATAATCATGGAAGGGATAGCAATTGTGAATGTTCTGATGGAAACTTTAGTTGTCGCGAGGTTGACAAGGATGGTACTTTCAGTTTGCAAACATAGTAATTTTCTGGCAAAAAACAGATGTGCAACGTAGTTGCCATGCTCGCTAATTAAGATTGTCATAGTCGTACAACACAAATTGCCATCAAAATCATTCGCAAATGTCATTCCTTCGAGCAAACAGAATGTTCACTAGCTATTAGGCCACTTTATAAGAGAGAAAAAAGTATGGTCTACCTGTCTAATGTGGACTAAAGGCATCTTCAATGGCGACCCACAAATTTCTTTCCGCATTCATTCGTGGATAGGGGGGACCAGTCTGCAGACACAGATGCAGGAGGCTACCATTCAACGCTGCCCGCATACATTCGGCCTCCCTCATTTTACTTATAGTTCGAACGTTCAAATAACCGCATATATAGAGTTTACATGTTCAAATAGCCTCATACATAGAGTTTACACGTTCAACTAGCCACATACATAGAGTACAAATGTTCAAATAGTCGCATGCATCACTGGTTAAAATTAAAAAAAAGTTCAAATATTACATTCCAACATTGTTATCCCTTTTAACAACCACAGATGCTCAATCAGATCTTCTTTCAGCTGCTCGTGAGTTGGTCGATGCCGAATTTGTTGATGCATTTGAATAAACTCTTAAAATGTGGCTGAATTCTAGTCTATGAAGTTCCATAGGATCACCCATGTTCTCAAATTCTAGAGCTACGGCAGCATCCTCACCCTCATCCTTGACGATGATGTTGTGCATGATCACATAACATGTCATCACCTCCCACAAAGTCTCCGGATCCCATTGTTTGGCAGGTCCACGAATAACTGCAAAACGGGCCTGTAGAACTCCAAATGCCCTCTCGACATGCTTCTCTAGCTGCTTCTTATCTTTGGGCAAAGTGGGACTTTTCCTGGCGAACTGGGTTAGAGATGGTGTTGACAAAGGTAGCCCACGGAGAATAGATATCGTCAACCAGATAATAACCCATGCTGCACTCATGTCTATTGACGGTATAGTAGCAAGGAGGGGCTTTTCCTTCTATCGGCCTCGCAAACAATGGTCATGCTGCAACACATTGATGTCATTGTGAGACATGGACATGCCAAAAAAACATGCACAATCCAAAGATCATGTGATGCAACGGCTTCAAGAATGATGGTGGGCTTCTTAACATGACCCTGATATTATCCTTGTAAAGCCTTCAGATAGTTCTTCCATTTCCAACTCATGCAGTCAAGAGATCCAAGAAAACCTGTCCACCATCTTGCTTCTGAGATTGCCAATAGCCTCTCGGTGTCTGCCACAGTTGGTTCTCTCACGTGTTGAGGTCCAAACATCTCGACCACGGCAGTTACAAACCTGGCCATGACATCTCCACATGTGCTCTCAGACATCCATAGGTACTCGTCCCACGAATCAGCGGTCGTGCCATATGCAAGCATCTGAAGTGCGATCGGGCACTTCTGTTAACCAGAGAAGCCAATCGTTCCCATGACGTCCTTCTTCAAGACGAAGTAGTCATCATAGGACCAGACGCCATGATAGAGATGATCGAAGACAATCTTGCGCATCCAAAAACGCTGGTGAAAATGGTTAGTGACTAGTGCATCGGGGGCAAAGTAGTCTACCATCAGTGTCAAATAATTATGCCCTGTTGCGGTTGAGCACTCGATGACCCTTGATCGATCCCTTGAAATTGAGAACATGCTCCTTCGCACGCTCTGCTTGTTCAAGGACCGCCTACATCATCGTAATCTCATTTGTGTAGTCCTCCTCATGGGATAAGCCATCGGACGACTCAACATAGTGCTCGTATATGTACTCCAAATCAAAATCCATTGCTAGAAATAAGAAGGAAAAACTTTTTTAGCTCTGGTAATTCATCGAACAGTTGTCGGGAATGGTGGGTATAGTAGTAGTGGATGGTACCTAGTGCTACTTCTTGAGCTTGCGTTGGTTTTTCCCTTGAAGAGGAAAGGGTGATGCAGCAAAGTAGAGATAAATATATCCCTCAGTTAGAGAACCAAGGTATCAATCCAGTAGGAGACAACGCACAAGTCACCAATACCTGCGCAAACAATCAAACACTTGCACCCAACGCGATAAAGGGGTTGTCAATCCCTTCACGGTCACTTGCAAAAGTGAGATCTGATAGAGATAGATAAAGCAAAGGTAAAATATTTTTGGGTTTTTGGTTTATAGATCTGAAAGTAAAAGATTGCAAAATAGTAATATGATGGAAAATAGACCCGGGGGCCATAGGTTTGACTAGAGGCTTCTCTCATGAAGGCAAATAATATGGTGGGTGAACAAATTACTGTAGAGCAATTGATAGAAAAGTGCAAAGTTATGACGATATCCAAGGCAATGATTATGAAATATAGGCATCACGTCCGTGTCGAGTAGGTCGACTCCTGCCTGCATATACTACTATTACTTCACACATCAACCGACTCCTGCCGGCATCTAGAGTATTAAGTTCATGAAGAACAGAGTAATGCTTTAAGTAAGATGACATGATGTAGACGAATAAACTCAAGCAATATGATGTAAACCCCATCTTTTTATCCTCAATGGCAACAATACAATACGTGCCTTGCTGCCCCTACTGTCACTGGGAAAGGACACCGCAAGATTGAACCCGAAGCTAAGAACTTCTCCCATTGCAAGAAAAACCAATCTAGTTGGCCAAACTAAACCGATAGTTCTAAGAGAATTACAAAGATATCAAATCATGCATATAAGACTCAGAGAAGATTCAAATAATATTCATAGATAAACAGATCATAAATCCACAATTCATCGGATCTCGATAAACACACTGCAAAAGAAGATTACATCAGATAGATCTCCAAGAATATCAAGGAGAACATGGTATTGAGAATCGAAGAGAGAGAAGAAGCCATCTAGCTACTAGCTATGGACTCGTATGTCTATGATAAACTATTCACGCTTCATCGGAAGAGCAATAGAGTTGATGTAGAAGCCATCCGAGATCGAATCCCCCTCCGGCAGGATGCCAGAAAAGGCCCCTAGATGGGATCTCACGGGAACAGAAGGTTGTGGCGGTGGAAAAGTGTTTTCGTGGATGCCTCTGGTGGTTTGGGAATATATGTGAATATATAGGAGGAAGATCTAGGTCAGGGGGTCACCGAGGGGCCCACAAGGTAGGGGCGCGCCCTCCCCCCTTGTCGTCGCCTCGAGGCTCTTCTGACTAGGTCTCCAAATCTCCTGGGTGTCTTCTGGTCCAAGAAAAATCATCGCGAAGGTTTTATTCCGTTTGGACTTTGTTTGGTATTCCTTTTCTGAGAGGGTCAAAAACAAGGAAAAACAGAAACTGGCACTGGGCTCTAGGTTAATAGGTTATTCCCAAAAATAATATAAAATAGTATAATAATGCATATAAAACATCCAAAACAGATAATATAATAGCATGGAACAATCAAAAATTATAGATACGTTGGAGACGTATCAAGCATCCCTAAGCTTAATTCCTGCTCGTTCTCGAGTAGGTAAATGATAAAAACAGAATTTTGGATGTGGAATGCTGATGAACCACAAGTGTAGGGGATCAATCATAATCCTTTCGATAAGTAAGAGTGTCGAACCCAACGAGGAGCAGAAGGAAATTATAAGCGGTTTTCGGTAAGGTTTTCTCTGCAAGCATTGAAATTGTAGGTGATAGATAGTTTTGTGATAAGATAAATAGTAACGAGTAACAAATAAATAAAGTAAATAAAGTGCAGAAAGGTGGCCCAATCCTTTATGTAGCAAAGGATAATCCTGGACAATTTCTAATAATGAGAAAGGAGCTCCCGAGGACACATTGGGAATTATCGTCAAGCTAGTTTTCATCATGTTCATATGATTCGCATTCGGTACTTTGATAATTTGATATGTGGGTGGACCGGTACTTGGGTACTACACTAACTTGGACAAGCATCCCACTTATGATTAACCCCTATTGCAAGCGTCCACAACTACAAAAGAAGTATTAAGGTAAATCTAACCACAACATTAAACATATGGATCCATATCAGCCCCTAACGAAGCAACGCATAAACTAGGGTTTAAGCTTCTGTCACTCTAGCAACCCATCATCTACTTATTACTTCCCCATGCCTTCCTCTAGGCCCAAATAATGGTGAAGTGTCATGTAGTCGACGTTCACATAACACCACTAGAGGAAAAGACAACATACATCTCATCAAAATATCAAACGGATACCAAATTCACATGACTACTAATAGCAAGACTTCACCCATGTCCTCAGGAACAAACATAACTACTCACAAAGCATATTCATGTTCATAATCAGAGGAGTAATAATATGCATAAAGGATCTGAACATATGATCTTCCACCAAGTAAACCAATTAGCATCAACTACAAGGAGTAATCAACACTACTAGCAACCCACAGGTACCAATTTGTGGTTTTGATACAAGATTGGATACAAGAGATGAACTAGGGTTTTGAGAGGAGATGGTGCTGGTGTAGATGTTGATGGATATTGACCCCCTCCCAATGAGAGGATCGTTGGTGATGACGTTGGTGATGATTTCCCCCTCATTTCCCCCTCCCGGAGGGAAGTGTCCCTGGTAGAACAGCTCCGCCAGAGCCCTAGATTATTCCGCCAAGGTTCCGCCTTGTGGCAGCGGAGTTTCGTCCCGTAAGCTTGCCCACGATTTTTTCCAGGGTAAATGCTCTGATATAGCAGAAGATGGACACCGGAGGCCCACCAGGGGGCCCAGGAGATATGGGACGCGCCCTCCTCTCTCCTGGATAGGGTGTGGGCCCCCTGGTGTATTTCTTTTGCTAAAAAATTCTTATTAAATCCAAAAAGATGTTTCATGGAGTTTCAGGACTTTTGGAGTTGTGCAGAATAGGTTTCCAACATTTGCTCCTTTTCCAGCCAGAATTCTAGCTGCCGGCATTCCCCCTCTTCATGGTAAACCTTGTAAAATAAGAGAGAATAGCCATAACTATTGAGATATAATGTGTAATAATAGCCCATAATGCAATAAATATTGATATAAAAGCATGATGCAAAATGGACGTATCAACTCCCCCAAGCTTAGACCTCGCTTGTCCTCAAGCGGAAGCCGAAATCGAAAAAGATGTCCACGTGTTTAGGGATAGAGTTGTCGATAAAAATAAAATACGGACATGAGGGCATCATGATCATTCTTATAATAGCAACATATATAGATTTTATCATATGATTTCTTATGCTCAAGTAACAAACGGTTCACAATGTCAAGTATGGTTCAAAAACTTCATTGGGAACTAACAAACTATAATCTCAGTCATTGAAGCAATTGCAATTTATCATAACAACAGAAAGAGTCAACAATAGAGCTTTTCAGCAAGTTCACATACTCAACTATCATGTAGTCTTCTATAATTGCAAACACTCACGCAATACTTGTGGTTATGGAGTTTCAGCCGGACACTGAGAAAGACAGGGGCTTATTGTGTTGCCTCCGAACGTATTCACCTTTAGGTGATGTCAACAATAATAGCCCATGCTAACTTACATCCAATTGGATATATATATCATGATCTTTCAAACACGAGGAGCTTGCCAAAGGATAAAATGAAAAAGGGAAAGGTGAGGATCACCTTGACTCAAGCATGAAGTAAAAACATAAAGTAAAAGATAGGCCCTTCACAGAGGGAAGTAGAGGTTGTCATGTGCGTTTAGGGTTGATGCCCAAAATCTTAATGCAAAAGAACGTCACTTTATATTGCCCCTTGTATGTGGACCTTTATTATGCAGTCCATCGCTTTTATTACTTCCACAACAAGTTTGTACAAAGCTTATTTTCTCTACACTAATAAGTCATACATATTTAGATAGCAATTTTTATTGCTTGCAACATGACAACTTACTTGAAGGATCTTACTCAATCCATAGGTAGGTATGGTGGACTCTCATGGCAAAACTGGGTTTAAGGATATTTGGAAGCACAAGTAGTATCTCTACTTGGTGCAAGGAATTTGGCTAGCATGAGGGGGAAAGGCAAGCTCAACATGTTTGGAAGGTCAATGACAATATACTTTAACTGAGATGTCGGAAAACATAAACCATTATGTTGTCTTCCTTGTCCAACGTCAACTCTTTTAGCATGTCATACTTAATGAGTGCTCCCAATTATAAAAGGTGTCCAAGATAATATATTTATATGTGAACCCCTCTTTCCTTATCACTTCCTATTAATTGCAACGATGAAGAAGGCTAAGTTTATCAACTCTCAACAATTTTTATGCCTCATACTTTCTATGTGTGAAGTCATCACTATGCATAAGATCAATATGAACTCTTTTATTCTTTCTACTTTCTCAAGACCATAGCAACATAGCAAAGCCCTTGACTCAACACTAATCTTTATTATAGATAGCTCACGGACTCGATTACAAAAAGAGATCACAATGCAAAACTCAAACTACTTGATATCAAAGCTTCGAACTACTAGATCAAGATACTACTAAAGGATCAAACTAAATAAAACGGTAAAGATAGGAGTGTGATGGTGATACGATACCGGGGCACCTCCCCCAAGCTTGGCAGTTGCCAAGGGGAGTGCCCATACCCATGTGATTATGTCCTCGGAGGTGATGGAGGTGGTGATGATGACGGTGGATAATCGCACATCAAGCGTAAAAGCTCCTCCAACTTGCGGATAATGCCCTTGAGTCCGGCGATATGATCCTTCAACAGAATATTCTCCTGTGTAAGATAATTGTTCTGTATGCGATCTAACTCAATCATCTTGAAAGCTTCAATCTCTGTTGGAGTAAAGAGGTTAGGTAAAGGTTGAGTGATGTCTTCTTCTTTCACCACCGAAGCTTGGACCTCCATGGCCTTCTTGATCCCTTCATCCTTGTTGATCTCTTCTGGTTCTTCTCTTTTCAGCTCTATCTTTAATAGCCAAGCATCATTGTCTTCGCTGTTGGAGGAGGGTGACGTCATGGTGCTCTTGATCTAAAACAGAAACAGCTCAAAACGACAATAGAGGATATTTGCATGATACGGTGGTCAAAACCTTCGGGAGTATATATAATGAATTTTTACCGACCAAAATACGTAATATGCAGGAAAACGGAGTTCGGGGGGCACATGAGGTGCCCACGAGATAGGGGCGCGCCCTACAGGGGGGCGCGCCCTCCACTCTCATGGGAGCCTCGTGTCCCTTTGGGACTACTTCTTTCTTCCTAAAATTCTCAAATATTCCAAAACTGATAAAAATTGCCATTGGAGTTGTTTTGGAGTCGGTTTACTTACCGTACCACATACCTATTCCTTTTCGGAGTCTGGAACGTTCTGGAAAGTGTCCCTTATGTATTCCTCAGGGGTTACGGTTTCAATAATATTAGTTTTAACATTGATAGGATTACCTAAGATATAATGCTTAATTCTTTGACCGTTTACCACCCGTGGGTTTGTGCCTTCGAAGTTGTTGATTTTTATGGCACAAGAACGATAGACCTCCTCAATAACGTAAGGACCTTCCCATTTTGAGAGGAGTTTTCCTGCAAAAAATCTTAAACGAGAGTTGAATAATAACACATAATCTCCTACGTTAAACTCACGCTTTTGTATCCTTTTGTCATGCCAGCGTTTGACTTTTTCTTTGAATAGCTTGGCATTCTCATAGGCTTGAGTTCTCCATTCCTCATGTGAGCTAATATCAAATAACCTCTTCTCACCGGCAAGTTTGAAGTCATAGTTGAGCTCTTTAATAGCCCAATATGCCTTATGTCAAGTTCAAGAGGTAAATGACACACTTTTCCATAAACCATCTTATATGGAGACATACCCATAGGATTTTTGTATGCAGTTCTATAGGCCCATAATGCATCATCAAGTTTTTTGGACCAATTCTTTCTAGATCTATTCACAATCTTTTGCAAAATTAATTTGAGCTCTCTATTGCTCAACTCTACTTGACCACTAGACTGCGGATGATAAGGAGATGTGATTCTATCATTAACATCATACTTAGCAAGTATCTTACGGAAAGCACCATGAATAAAATGTGAACCACCATCAGTCATAAGATATCTAGGGACTCCAAACCTCGGAAAAATAACTTCTTTAAGCATTTTAATAGAAGTGTTATGATCAGCACTACTAGTTGGAATAGCTTCTACCCACTTAGTAACGTAATCAACGGCAACTAAAATATGAGTATAACCATTAGAGGCAGGAAAAGGTCCCATATAATCAAAGCCCCAAACATCAAACGGTTCAATAACAAGGGAATAATTCATAGGCATTTCTTGACGTCTACTAATGTTACCTATTCTTTGGCATTCATCACAAGATAAGACAAACTTGCGAGCATCTTTGAAGAGAGTTGGCCAATAAAAACCAGATTGTAGTACCTTGTGTGCAGTTCTATCTCCAGCGTGGTGTCCTCCATAAGATTCAGAGTGACACTTGCGTAGCATCTGTTCCTGTTCATGCTCAGGCACACAACGTCTAATAACACCATCTACTCCTTCTTTATAAAGGTGTGGATCATCCCAGAAGTAATGTCTTAAATCATAAAAGAACTTTTTCTTTTGCTGCTATGTGAAACTAGGCGGTATAAATTTAGCAACAATGTAATTGGCATAATCAGCATACTAAGGAGTAGTACGAGAAGCATTAACGACCGCTAATTGTTCATCAGGAAAGCTATCATTAATAGGCAGTGGGTCATCAAGAACATTCTCTAACCTAGACAAGTTGTCTGCAACGGGGTTCTCGGCTCCCTTTCTATCAATAATATGCAAGTCAAATTCTTGGAGCAAGAGAACCCATCTAATGAGTCTAGGCTTAGGATCTTTCTTTTCCATAAGATATTTAATAGCAGCATGATCAGTGTGAATAGTAACTTTGGAATCAACAATATAAGGTCTAAACTTATCACATGCAAACACAACTGCTAAGAACTCTTTTTCAGTAGTAGCATAATTTCTCTCGGCAGTATCAAGAGTCTTACTAGCATACTGGATAACATTCAATTTCTTATCGACTCTTTGCCCTAGAACAGCACCTACAACATAATCACTAGCATCGCACATAATTTCAAAAGGTAAATTCCAATCAGGTGGCTGAACAATAGGTGCAGTGCTAAAAGCTTTCTTAAGTATTTCAAATGCTTCTACAAAATCATCATCAAAGACAAAAGGAATATCTTTTTGCAATAAATTACTCAGAGGCCTAGAGATTTTAGAAAAGTCCTTAATGAACCTCCTATAAAAACCGGCATGACCAAGGAAACTTCTTATACCTTTTATGTCCTTGGGACATGGCATCTTTTCAATAGCATCAACTTTGGCTTTATCAGCTTCAATACCTCTCTCGGAGATCTTGTGCCCCAAGACAATACCTTGATTAACCATAAAGTGACACTTTTCCCAATTTAGGACGAGACTAGTGTCTTCGCATCTCTGCAAAACTCGATCAAGGTTGCTCAAAAAAACATCAAAAGAGGATCCATAAACGAAAAAGTCATCCATGAATACCTCACAAATCTTTTCACAAAAATCAGGGAATATAGCCATCATGCATCTTTGAAAGGTAGCAGGTGCATTACATAAACCAAAAGGCATACGTCTATAAGCAAAAGTACCAAAAGTGCAAGTAAAAGTAGTTTTAGATTGATCCTTCGCCGACACAGGTATCTGAGAGAAACCAGAATAACCATCTAGAAAGCAGAAATGTGTGTGTTTGGATAGTATTTCTAGCATTTGATCAATAAAAGGTAATGGGTAATGATCTTTCTTAGTAGCTTTATTTAACTTATGGAAATCAATTACCATCCTATAACCTGTAATAATTCACATAACACCACTAGAGGAAAAGACAACATACATCTCATCAAAATATCGAACGAATACCAAATTCACATGACTACTAATAGCAAGACTTCACCCATGTCCTCAGGAACAAACGTAACTACTCACAAAGCATATTCATGTTCATAATAAGAGGAGTAATAATATGCATAAAGGATCTGAACATATGATCTTCCACCAAGTAAACCAATTAGCATCAACTACAAGGAGTAATCAACACTACTAGCAACCCACAGGTACCAATTTGTGGCTTTGATACAAGATTGGATACAAGAGATGAACTAGGGTTTTGAGAGGAGATGGTGCTGGTGATGTTGGGAAACGTAGTAATTTTCCTACGCACACACAAGATCATGGTGATGATATAGCAACGAGAGTGGAGAGTGTTCATCCACGTACCCTCGTAGACCGTAAGCGGAAGCGTTAGCACAACGCGGTTGATGTAGTCGTACGTCTTCACGATCAGGCCGATCCAAGCACCGAACGTACGGAGCCTCCGAGTTCAACACACGTTCAGCTCGATGACGTCCCTCGAACTCCGATCCAGCCGAGTGTCGAGGGAGAGTTCCGTCAGCACGACGGTGTGGTGACGATCTTGATGTTCTACCGGCGCAGGGCTTCACCTAAGCTTCGCGATGATATGACCGAGGTGGAATATGGTGGAAGGGGGCACCGCACACGGCTAAGGAACGATCCGTAGATCAACTTGTGTGTCTATGGGGTGCCCCCTGCCCCCGTATATAAAGGAGCCAAGGGGGAGGAGGCCGCCGGCCTAGGGGGCGTGCCAAGGGGGGGAGTCCTACTCCCACCGGGAGTAGGACTCCCCTTTTCCAAGTTGGAGTAGGAGAGAGGGGGAAAGAGGAGGAAGACGAGAAGGAAAGGGGGGGCGCCGCCCCCCTTCCCTTGTCCTATTCGGACTAGGAGGGGGAGGGGCGCGCGGCCCCCTCCTGGCTCCTTCCTCTTCTCCCTCTTGGCCCATGTAGGCCCATTAACCCCCCCGGGGGGGTTCCGGTAACCTCCCGGTACTCCAGTAAAATGCCGATTTCACCCGGAACCTTTCCGATGTCCAAACATAGGCTTCCAATATATCAATCTTTATGTATCGACCATTCCGAGACTCCTCGTCATGTCCGTGATCACATCCGGGACTCCGAACAAACTTCGGTACATCAAAACTTATAAACTCATAATAAAACTGTCATCGAAACGTTAAGCGTGCGGACCCTACGGGTTCGAGAACTATGTAGACATGACCTAGAACCATTCTCGGTCAATAACCAATAGCGGGACCAGGATGCCCATATTGGCTCCTACATATTCTACGAAGATCTTTATCGGTCAACCCGCATAACAACATACGTTGTTCCCTTTGTCATCGTATGTTACTTGCCCGAGATTCGATCGTCGGTATCCAATACCTAGTTCAATCTCATTACTGGCAAGTCTCTTTACTCGTTCTGTAATACGTCATCTCACAACTAACTCATTAGTTATAATGCTTGCAAGGCTTAAGTGATGAGTATTACCGAGAGGGCCCAGAGATACCTCTCCGACAATCGGAGTGACAAAACCTAATCTCGAAATACGCCAACTCAACATGTACCTTCGAAGACACCTATAGTACTCCTTTATAATCACCCAGTTACGTTGTGACGTTTGGTAGTACCCAAAGTGTTCCTCCGGTAAACGGGAGTTGCATAATTCTCATAGTTACAGGAACATGTATAAGTCATGAAGAAAGCAATAGCAGAATACTAAATGATCATGTGCTAAGCTAACGGGATGGGTCATGTCAATCACATCATTCTCCTAATGATGTGATCCCATTAATCAGATGACAACATATGTCTATGGTTTAGGAAACATAACCATCTTTGATTAATGAGCTAGTCAAGTAGAGGCATACTAGTGACTATATGTTTGTCTATGTATTCACACATGTATCATGTTTCCGGTTAATACAATTCTAGCATGAATAATAAACATTTATCATGATATGAGGAAATAAATAATAACTTTATTATTGCCTATAGGGCATATTTCCTTCAGTCTCCCACTTGCATTAGAGTCAATAATCTAGATTACATAGTAATGATTCTAACACCCATGGAGTCTTGGTGCTGATCATGTTTTGCTCGTGAGAGAGGCTTAGTCAACGGGTCTGCAACATTCAGATCCGTATGTATCTTGCAAATCTCTATGTCTCCCACTTGGACTTGGTCCCGAATGGAATTGAAGCGTCTCTTGATCTGCTTGGTCCTCTTGTGAAATCTGGATTCCTTTGCCAAGGCAATTGCACCAGTATTGTCACAGAAGATCTTCATTGGCCCCGATGCACTAGGTATGACACCTAGATCGGAAATGAACTCCTTCATCCAGACTCCTTCATTTACTACTTCAGAAGCAGCTATATACTCCGCTTCACATGTAGATCCCGCCACGATGCTTTGTTTAGAACTGCAGCAACTTACAGCTCCACCGTTTAATATAAACACGTATCCGGTTTGCGATTTAGAATCGTCCGGATCAGTGTCAAAGCTTGCATCGACGTAACCTCTTACGACTAGCTCTTTGTCACCTCCATATACGAGAAACATATCCTTAGTCCTTTTTAGGTATTTCAGGATGTTCTTGACCGCTGTCCAGTGATCCACTCCTGGATTACTTTGGTACCTGCCTGCTAAGCTTATTGCTAAGCATACGTCAGGTCTGGTACACAGCATTGCATACATGATAGAGCCTATGGCTGAAGCATAGGGAACATCTTTCATTTTCTCTCTATCTTCTGTTGTGGTCGGGCATTGAGTTTGACTCAACTTCACACCTTGTAACACAGGCAAGAATCCTTTCTTTGCCTGATCCATTTTGAACTTTTTCAAAATTTTGTCAAGGTATGTGCTTTGTGAAAGTCCTATTAAGCGTCTTGATCTATCTCTATAGATCTTGATGCCCAATATATAAGCAGCTTCACCGAGGTCTTTCATCGAAAAACTTTTATTCAAGTATCCCTTTATGCTATCCAGAAATTCTATATCATTTCCAATTAACAATATGTCATCTACATATAAAACTAGAAATGCTACAGAGCTCCCACTCACTTTCTTGTAAATACAGGCTTCTCCAAAAGTCTGTATAAAACCATATGCTTTGATCACACTATCAAACCGTTTATTCCAACTCCGAGATGCTTGCACCAGTCCATAAATGGAACGCTGGAGCTTGCACACTTTGTTAGCACCTTTTGGATCAACAAAACCTTCCGGCTGCATCATATACAACTCTTCTTCTAGAAATCCATTCAAGAATGTAGTCTTGACATCCATTTGCCAAATTTCATAATCATGAAATGCAGCAATAGCTAACATGATTCGGACAGACTTAAGCATCTCTACGGGTGAGAAAGTCTCATCGTAGTCAACCCCTTGAACTTGTCGAAAACCTTTTGCAACAAGTCGAGCTTTATAGACAGTTACATTACCATCAGCGTCAGTCTTTTTCTTAAAGATCCATTTATTCTCAATTGCTTGCTGATCATCGGGCAAGTCAACCAAAGTCCATACTTTGTTTTCATACATGGATCCCATCTCTTTCATGGCCTCTAGCCATTTTGCGGAATCTGGGCTCATCATCGCTTCCTCATAGTTCGTAGGTTCATCATGGTCAAGTAACATGACTTCCAGAATAGGATTGTCGTACCAGTCTGGTGCGGATCTTACTCTGGTAGACCTACGAGGTTCAGCAGAAACTTGATCTGAAGTTTCATGATCAATATCATTAACTTCCTCACTAATTGGTGTAGTTGTCACAGGAACCGGTTCTTGTGGTGAACTACCTTCCAATAAGGGAGTAGATACAGTTATCTCATCAAGTTCTACTTTCCTCCCACTCACTTCTTTCGAGAGAAACTCCTTCTCTAGAAAGGATCCGAATTTAGCAACGAAAATCTTGCCCTCAGATCTGTGATAGAAGGTGTACCCAATAGTCTCCTTTGGGTATCCTATGAAGACACATTTCTCCGATTTGGGTTTGAGCTTATCTGGTTGAAGTTTCTTCACATAAGCATCGCAGCCCCAAACTTTAGGAAACGACAACTTTGGTTTCTTGCCAAACCATAGTTCATAAGGCGTCGTCTCAACGGATTTTGATGGTGCCCTGTTTAACGTGAATGCAGCCGTCTCTAAAGCATAACCCCAAAACGATAGCGGTAGATCGGTAAGAGACATCATAGATCGCACCATATCAAGTAAAGTACGATTACGACGTTCGGACACACCATTGCGTTGTGGTGTTCCAGGTGGCATGAGTTGCGAGACTATCCCGCATTATTTCAAGTGTACACCAAACTCGTAACTCAAATATTCCCCTCCACGATCAGATCGTAGAAATTTTATTTTCTTGTTACGATGATTTTCTACTTCACTCTGAAATTCTTTGAACTTTTCAAATGTTTCAGACTTGTGTTTCATTAAGTAGATATACCCATATCTGCTCAAATCATCTGTGAAGGTGAGAAAATAACGATATCCGCCACGAGCCTCAACATTCATTGGACCACATACATCTGTATGTATGATTTCCAACAAATCTGTTGCTCTCTCCATAGTACCGGAGAACGGTGTTTTAGTCATCTTGCCCATAAGGCACGGTTCGCAAGTACCAAGTGATTCATAATCAAGTGATTCCAAAAGTCCATCAGTATGGAGCTTCTTCATGCGCTTTACACCGATATGACCTAAACGATAGTGCCACAAATAAGTTGCACTATCATTATCAACTCTGCATCTTTTGGTTTCAACACTATGAATATGTGTATCACTACTATCGAGATTTAATAAAAATAGACCACTCTTCAAGGGTGCATGACCATAAAAGATATTACTCATATAAATAGAACAACCATTATTCTCTGATTTAAATGAATAACCGTCTCGCATCAAACAAGATCCAGATAAAATGTTCATGCTCAACGCAGGCACCAAATAACAATTATTTAGGTCTAAAACTAATCCCGATGGTAGATGTAGAGGTAGCGTGCCGACCGCGATCACATCGACTTTGGAACCATTTCCCACGCGCATCGTCACCTCGTCCTTAGCTAATCTTCCCTTAATCCGTAGTCCCTGTTTCGAGTTGCAAATATTAGCAACAGAACCAGTATCAAATACCCAGGTGCTACTGCGAGCATTAGTAAGGTACACATCAATAACATGTATATCACATATACCTTTGTTCACTTTGCCATCCTTCTTATCCGCCAAATACTTGGGGCAGTTCTGCTTCCAGTGTCCAGTCTGCTTGCAGTAGAAGCACTCAGTTTCAGGCTTAGGTCCGGACTTGGGTTTCTTCTCTTGAGCAGCAACTTGCTTGCTGTTCTTTTTGAAGTTTCCCTTCTTCTTCCCTTTGCCCTTCTTCTTGAAACTAGTGGTCTTGTTGACCATCAACAGTTGATGCTCCTTCTTGATTTCTACCTCCGCGGCTTTCAGCATCGCAAAGAGCTCGGGAATAGTCTTGTTCATCCCTTGCATATTATAGTTCATCAAGAAACTCTTGTAGCTTGGTGGCAGTGATTGGAGAATTCTGTCAATGACGCTATCATCCGGAAGATTAACTCCCAGTTGAATCAAGTGATTATTATACCCAGACATTTTGAGTATATGCTCACTGACAGAACTGTTCTCCTCCATCTTGCAGCTGTAGAACTTATTGGAGACTTCATATCTCTCAATCCGGGCATTTGCTTGAAATATTAACTTCAACTCCTGGAACATCTCATATGCTCCATGACGTTCAAAACATCGTTGAAGACCCGGTTCTAAGCCGTAAAGCATGGCACACCGAACTATAGAGTAGTCATCAGCTTTGCTCTGCCAGACGTTCTTAACATTGTCAGTTGCATCAGCAGCAGGCCTGGCACCCAGCGGTGCTTCTAGGACGTAACTCTTCTGTGCAGCAATGAGGATAATCCTCAGGTTACGGACCCAGTCCGTGTAATTGCTACCATCATCTTTCAACTTTGCTTTCTCAAGGAACGCATTAAAATTCAACGGAACAACAGCACGAGCCATCTATCTACAAACAAACATAGACAAGCAAAATACTATCAGGTACTAAGTTCATGATAAATTTAAGTTCAATTAATCATATTACTTAAGAACTCCCACTTAGACAGACATCTCTCTAGTCATCTAAGTGATCACGTGATCCAAATCAACTAAACCATGTCCGATCATCACGTGAGATGGAGTAGTTTCAATGGTGAACATCTCTATGTTGATCATATCTACTATATGATTCACGCTCAACCTTTCGGTCTCCGTGTTCCGAGGCCATATCTGTATATGCTAGGCTCGTCAAGTATAACCTGAGTATTCCGCGTGTGCAACTGTTTTGCACCCGTTGTATTTGAACGTAGAGCCTATCACACCCGATCATCACGTGGTGTCTCAGCACGAAGAACTTTCGCAACGGTGCATACTCAGGGAGAACACTTCTTGATAATTAGTGAGAGATCATCTTAAAATGCTTCTGTCAATCAAAGCAAGATAAGATGCATAAAGGATAAACATCACATGCAATCAATATAAGTGATATGATATGGCCATCATCATCTTGTGCTTGTGATCTCCATCTTTGAAGCACCGTCATGATCACCATCGTCACCGGCGCGACACCTTGATCTCCATCGTAGCATCGTTGTCGTTTACGCCATCTATTGCTTCTACGACTATCGCTACCACTTAGTGATAAAGTAAAGCAATTACAGGGCGTTTGCATTTCATACAATAAAGCGACAACCATATGGCTCCTGCCAGTTGCCGATAACTTCGGTTACAAAACACGATCATCTCATACAATAAAATATAGCATCACGTCTTGACCATATCACATCACAACATGCCCTGCAAAAACAAGTTAGACGTCCTCTACTTTGTTGTTGCAAATTTTACGTGGCTGCTACGGGCTTTAGCAAGAACCGTTCTTACCTACGCATCAAAACCACAACGATAGTTTGTCAAATAGACTCCGTTTTAACCTTCACAAGGACCGGGCATAGCCACACTCGGTTCAACTAAAGTGAGATAGAGACAGACACCCGTCAGTCACCTTTAAGCACGAGTGCTCGTAACGGTGAAACCAGTCTCGCGTAAGCGTACGCATAATGTCGGTCCGGGCCGCTTCATCTCACAATACCGCTGAACCAAAGTATCACATGCTGGTAGGCAGTATGACTTATATCGTCCACAACTCACTTGTGTTCTACTCGTGCATATAACATCAACGCATAAAACCTAGGCTCGGATGCCACTGTTGGGAAACGTAGTAATTTCAAAAAAATTCCTACGCACACGCAAGATCATGGTGATGATATAGCAACGAGAGTGGAGAGTGTTCGTCCACGTACCCTCGTAGACCGTAAGCGGAAGCGTTAGCACAACACGGTTGATGTAGTCGTACGTCTTCACGATCCGACCGATCCAAGCACCGAACGTACGGAGCCTCCGAGTTCAGCACACGTTCAGCTCAATGACGTCCCTCGAACTCCGATCCAACCGAGTGTAGAGGGAGAGTTCCGTCAGCACGACGGCGTGGTGACGATCTTGATGTTCTACCGGCGCAGGGCTTCGCCTAAGCTTCGCGACGATATGACCGAGGTGGAATATGGTGGAAGGGGGCACCGCACACGGCTAAGGAACGATCCGTAGATCAACTTGTGTGTCTATGGGGTGCCCCCTGCCCCCATATATAAAGGAGCCAAGGGGGAGGAGGCCGCCGGCCTAGGGGGCGCGCCAAGGGGGGGAGTCCTACTCCCACCGGGAGTAGGACTCCCCTTTTCCAAGTTGGAGTAGGAGAGAGGGGGAAAGAGGAGGAAGAGGAGAAGGAAAGGGGGGGGGGGGCGCCGCCCCCCTTCCCTTGTCCTATTCGTACTAGGAGGGGGAGGGGCGTGCGGCCCCCTCCTGGCTCCTTCCTCTTCTCCCTCTTGGCCCATGTAGGCCCATTAACCCCCTGGGGGGTTCCGGTAACCTCTCGGTACTCCGGTAAAATGCCGATTTCACCCGGAACCTTTCCGATGTCCAAACATAGGCTTCCAATATATCAATCTTTATGTCTCGACCATTCCGAGACTCCTCGTCATGTCCGTGATCACATCCGGGACTCCGAACAAACTTCGGTACATCAAAACTTATAAACTCATAATAAAACTGTCATCGAAACGTTAAGCGTGCGGACCCTACGGGTTCGAGAACAATGTAGACATGACCTAGAACCATTCTCGGTCAATAACCAATAGCGGGACCTGGATGCCCATATTGGCTCCTACATATTCTACGGAGATCTTTATCAGTCAAACCGCATAACAACATACGTTGTTCCCTTTGTCATCGGTATGTTACTTGCCCGAGATTCGATCGTCGGTATCCAATACCTAGTTCAATCTCGTTACCGGCAAGTCTCTTTACTCGTTCTGTAATATGTCATCTCACAACTAACTCATTAGTTATAATGCTTGCAAGGCTTAAGTGATGAGTATTACCGAGAGGGCCCAGAGATACCTCTCCGACAATCGGAGTGACAAAACCTAATCTCGAAATACGCCAACTCAACATGTACCTTCGGAGACACCTGTAGTACTCCTTTATAATCACCCAGTTACGTTGTGACGTTTGGTAGTACCCAAAGTGTTCCTCTGGTAAACGGGAGTTGCATAATTCTCATAGTTACAAGAACATGTATAAGTCATGAAGAAAGCAATAGCAGAATACTAAACGATCATGTGCTAAGCTAACGGGATGGGTCATGTCAATAACATCATTCTCCTAATGATGTGATCCCATTAATCAGATGACAACATATGTCTATGGTTTAGGAAACATAACCATCTTTGATTAATGAGCTAGTCAAGTAGAGGCATACTAGTGACTATATGTTTGTCTATGTATTCACACATGTATCATGTTTCCGGTCAATACAATTCTAGCATGAATAATAAACATTTATCATGATATGAGGAAATAAATAATAACTTTATTATTGCCTCTAGGGCATATTTCCTTCAGGTGAAGATGTTGATGGAGATTGACCCCCTCCCGATGAGAGGGTCGTTGGTGATGACGTTGGTGATGATTTCCCCCTCCTGGAGGGAAGTGTCCCCGGCAGAACAGCTCCGCCAGAGACCTAGATTGATTCCGCCAAGGTTCCGCCTCGTGGCGGCGGAGTTTCGTCCCATAAGCTTGCCCACGATTTTTTCCAGGGTAAAAGCTCTGATATAGCAGAAGATGGACACCGGCGGCCCACCAGGGGGCCCAGGAGATAGGGGCGCGCCCTATAGGGGGGTGCGCCCTCCTCTCTCCTGGACAGGGTATGGGCCCCCTTGTGTATTTCTTTCGCTCAAAATTTCTTATTAAATCCAAAAAGATGTTTCGTGGAGTTTCAGGACTTTTGGAGTTGTGCAGAATAGGTTTCCAACAATTGCTCCTTTTCCAGCCAGAATTCCAGCTTCCGGCATTCCCCCTCTTCATGGTAAACCTTGTAAAATAAGAGAGGATAGCCATAAGTATTGAGATATAATGTGTAATAACAGCCCATAATGCAATAAATATTGATATAAAAGCATGACGCAAAATGGACGTATCAAATGCTACCTAACATATTTATCCATGTAATTTCTTTTATTGTGGCATGAATATTCAGATCCATAAGATTCAAAACAAGAGTTTAATATTGACATAAAGAACATTAATACTTCAAGCATACTAATAAAGCAATTATGTCTTCTCAAAATAACATGGCCAAAGAAAGTTATCCCTACAAAATCATATAGTCTGGCTATGCTCCATCTTCATCACACAAAGTATTCAAATCATGCACAACCCCGGTTTCAGTCAAGAAATTGTTTCATATTTTAGTATTCTCAAACCTTTTTATCTTTCACGCAATACATGAGCGTGAGTCATGGACATAGCACTATAGGTGTAATAGAATATGATGGTTGTGGAGAAGACAAAAAGAAGGAGATAGTCTCACATCAATTAGGCGTATCAACAGGCTATTGAGATGCCCATCAATAGATATCAATGTGAGTGAGTAGGGATTGCCATGCAACGAATGCACTAGAGCTATAAGTGTATGAAAGCTCAAAAAATAAACTAAGTGGGTGTGCATCTAACTCGCTTGCTCACGAAGACCTAGGGCAATTTGAGGAAGCCCATCATTGGAATATACAAGCCAAGCTCTATAATGAAAAATTCCCACTAGTATATGAAAGTGACAAAATAGGAGACTCTATATCATGAAGATCATGGTGCTACTTTGAAGCACAAGTGTGGAAAAAGGATAGTAACATTGTCCCTTCTCCCTTTTCTCTCATTTTTTTGGTGGGCTTCTTTGGCCTCTCTTTTTTATTTGGGATTCTTTGGCCTCTTTTACTTTTCATAAAGTCTGGAGACTCATCCCAACTTGTGAGGGAATCATAGCTTCCATCATCATTTCCTCACATGGGACAATTCTCTAATAATGATGATCATCACACTTTTATTTACTTCAACTCAAAAATTACAACTCGATACTTAGAACAAAAATATGACTCTATATGAATGCCTCCGGTGATGTACCGAGATGTGCAATGACTCAAGAGTGACATGTATGAAAGAATTATGAAAGGTGGCTTTGCCACAAATACAATGTCAACTACATGATCGTGCAAAGCAATATGACAATGATGGAACGTGTTATAATAAAACAGAACGGTGGAAAGTTGCATGGCAATATATCTTGGAATGGCTATGGAAATGCCATAATAGGTAGGTATGGTGGCTGTTTTGAGGAAGGTATATGGTGGGTGTATGGTACCGATGAAAGTTGCGCAGTACTAGAGAGGCTAGCAATGGTGGAAGGGTGAGAGTGCGTATAATCCATGGACTCAACATTAGTCATAAAGAACTCACATACTTATTGCAAAAATTTATTAGCTATCGAAATGAAGTACTACATGCATGCTCCTAGGGGAAGGGTTGGTAGGAGTTAACCATCGTGCGATCCCGACCTCCACGCAAAGGATGACAATCAATAACTAAATCATGCTCCAACTTCATCACATAACGGTTCACCATAGGTGCATGCTACGGGAATCATAAACTTGAACACAAGTATTTCTACCAATCCACAATTACTCACTAGCATGACTCTAATATCACCATCTTTATATCTCAAAACAATCATAAGGAATCAAACTTCTCTTAGTATTCAATGCACTTTATATGAAAGTTTTAATTATATCCCTCTTGGATGCCTTTAGCATTGCGAAGAGCTCGGGAATTGTATTTTCCATCCCTTGCATATTATAGTTCATCACGAAGCCTGTGTAGCTTGGTGGCAGTGATTGAAGAACTCTGTCAATGACACTATCATCAGGAAGATTAACTCCCGAGCTGAGTCAAGTGGTTATGGTACCCAGACATTCTGAGTATGTGTTCACTGACAGAACTATTCTCCTTCATCTTGCAGCTATAGAACTTGTTGGAGACTTCATATCTCTCAACTCGGGCATTTGCTTGAAATATTAACTTCAACTCTTGGAACATCTCATATGCTCCATGACGTTCAAAACATCTTTGAAGTCCCGATTCTAAGCCATAAAGCATGGCACAATAAACTATCGAGTAGTTATCAGATCGAGTTTGCCAGACGTTCATAACATCAGCATCTGCTCCTGCAGCAGGCCTTGCACCTAGCGATGCTTCCAGGACGTAATTCTTCTGTGCAGCAATGAGGATAATCCTCAAGTTACGGACCCAGTCCATGTAATTGCTACCAACATCTTTCAACTTAGCTTTCTCTAGGAACGCATTAAAATTCAGGGGAACGGTAGCACGGCCATTGATCTACAACATAGATATGCAAAACTATTAAGACTAAGTTCATGATAAATTAAGTTCAATTAATCAAATTACTAATGAACTCCTACTTAAATAAACATCCCTCAAGTTATATAAGTGATACATGATCCAAATCAACTAACCCATGTCCGATCATCACATGAGATGGGGTAGTCATCAATGGTGAACATCTCTATGTTGATCATATCTACTATGTGACTCATGTTTGACCTTTCGGTCTCTGGTGTTCCGAGACCATGTTTGTACATGCTAGGCTCGTCAAGTCTAACCCAAGTATTCTGCATGTGCAAAACTGTCTTACACCTGTTGTATGTGAATGTGGAGTCTATCACACCTGATCATCACGAGGTTCTTCGAAACGATGTACTTTGGCAATGGTGCATACTCGGGGAGAACACTTCTATCTTGAAATTTCGTGAAGGGATCATCTTATAATGCTACCGTCGTTCTAGGCAAAATAAGATGCATAAAGGATAAACATCACATGCAATCAAAAATATGTGACATGATATGGCCATCATCATCTTATGCTTTTGATCTCCATCTCCAAAGCATCGTCATGATCTCCATCGTCGCCGGCTCAACATCTTGATCTCCATCCTTGCATCGCGGTCGTCTCGCCAACTATTGCTTCTAAAACTATTGCTAACGCATAGCGATAAAAGTAAAGCAATTACATGGCGCTTGAACTTCATACAATAAATAAGAGACAACCCTAAGGCTCCTACTGGTTGTCGATATTACAAAACATGATCATCTCATACATCAACATATATCACATCATATCTTGACCATATCACATCACAACATGCCCTGCAAGAACAAGTTAGACGTCCTCTACTTTGTTGTTGGAAGTTTTACGTGGCCACTACGGGCTTCTAGCAAGAATCGTTCTTAACTACGTAAAAACCACAACGGTGATTTATCAAGTTTCTTGTTTTAACCTTCTTCAAGGACCGGTCGTAGTCAAATTCGATTCAACTAAAGTAGGAGAAACAAACACCTGCCAGCCACCTTTATGCAAAACAAGTTGCATGTCAGACGGTGGAACCGGTCTCATGTGCGTGGACATATAAGGTTGGTCCGGGCTGCTTCATCCCACAATACCACCGAATCAAAATAAGATGTTGGTGGTAAGCAGTATGACTATCACCGCCCACGACTCTTTGTGTTCTACTCGTGCATATCATCTACGCATAGACATGGCTCTGATGCCACTATTGGGGAATGTTGCATGGAAAACAAAAAAATCTACGCACACGCAAGATCTATCCATGGAGATGCATAGCTACGAGAGGGGGAGATCATCTTCATACCCTTGAAGATCGCTAAGCGGAAGCGTTTATCAATGCGATTAATGTAGTTGTACACCTTCACGATCCGTCTTGATCAAGTATCGAACGTACAACACCTCCGTGTTCAGCACACGTTCGGCTCGATGACGTCCTCACCTTCTTGATCCAGCAAGACGGGCAAAGTAGTAGATGAGATCCGGTAGCATGACGATGTGGTGACGGTGGTGGTGAGGAACAATCTCCGCGGGGCTTCGCTAAGCACAACGGAAACTATGATGAAGGATAAACTAGAGGGGACGGGGTTGCCAGCGCACGGCTTGGTTATTATTGATGTGTCTTGGGTGCTAGCCCTGCCCTTCTATTTATATGTTGAGCCCTGGGGTCAAAACTTGGAGTAAAAGCCTCCTCAAATTTTGTTTTGCCCGAAAGGCAAGAGTCCTTCTCGGACTCTAGGACCAGACGCCAGGGTTCCCGGCGTCTGGACCCACACGCCAGGGTCCCTGGCGTCTAGCTCCCTGGCCTCCGCAAAACTTCCTTTTGCACCTTCCAAAAGCCCCGTGGACTTTACCCCTTGACCCAAATAAAGTGTTCTCGTACCCAAACATTTTGGGAAACATCTGAAACCCCTTCCGATGAATTTCGAAACCCTTCCGGAAGCCAAACACTATTATCCCATATATCTATCTTTACCTCTGGACTATTCCGGAGCTCCTCATCATGTTCGTGATCTTATCCTGGACGCTGAACAACATTCAGTCACCAACATACATAACTCATATAATACTATATTGTCAACGAATGTTAAGCGTGCGGACCCTACGGATTTGAGAATGATGTAGACATGATCGAGATGCTTCTCCGGTCAGTAACCAATAGCGGAACCTGGATGCCCATATTGGTTCCTACATATTCTACGAAGATCTTTATCGGTCGAACCTTTATGACAACATACGTAATTCCCTTTGTCTGTTGGTATGTTACTTGCCCGAGATTCGATCGTCGGTATCTTCATACCTAGTTCAATCTCATTACCGACAAGTCTATTTACTCGTTCCGTGATACATCATCCCGTAACTAACTCCTTAGTCACTTTGCTTGCAAGCTTATTGTGATGTGTATTACCGAGAGGGCCCAGAGATACCTCTCCGATACACGGAGTGACAAATCCCAATTTCGATTCATGCCAACTCAACAGACACCTTCGGAGACACCTGTAGAGCATCTTTATGATCACCCAGTTACGTTGTGACGTTTGATAGCACACAAGGTATTCCTCCGGTATCTGGGAGTTGCATGATCTCATAGTCGAATGAATATGTATTTGACATTAAGAAAGCAATAGCAATAAACTGAACGATCATATGCTAAGCTAACAGATGGTCTTGTCCATCACATCATTCTCCTAATGATGTGATCCTATTATCAAGTGACAACACATGTCTGTTATTAGGAAACCTTAACCATCTTTGATCAACGAGCTAGTCTAGTAGAGGCTCACTAGGGACACGGTATTCGTTTATGTATCCACACATATATTTAAGTTTCCAATCAATACAATTCTAGCATGAATGATAAACCTTTATCATGAATAAGGAAATATAAAATAAAAACTTTACTACTGCCTCTAGGGCATATTTCCTTCAAGGAGTGCTCCGTTTTAAAATCTTTTTTCGAGTTTTGTTAGGGTTTGTGTCCTGCTCAGGAAAGCGACGGTATCTGGGAGTTGCATGATCTCATAGTCGAATGAATATGTATTTGACTTTAAGAAAGCAATAGCAATAAACTGAACGATCATATGCTAAGCTAACAGATGGTCTTGTCCATCACATCATTCTCCTAATGATGTGATCCTATTATCAAGTGACAACACATGTCTGTTATTAGGAAACCTTAACCATCTTTGATCAACGAGCTAGTCTAGTAGAGGCTCACTAGGGACACGGTATTCGTTTATGTATCCACACATATATTTAAGTTTCCAATCAATACAATTCTAGCATGAATGATAAACCTTTATCATGAATAAGGAAATATAAAATAAAAACTTTACTACTGCCTCTAGGGCATATTTCCTTCAGGGAGTGCTCCGTTTTTAAATCTTTTTTCGAGTTTTGTTAGGGTTTGTGTCCTGCTCAGGAAGGCGAGACGACGGGGACTCCCTAAAGATGGAATGAAGGTCTCCCCGCCTAGCCCCCGTCTCGGTGATGCGTCTAGCATCATCGGTGGGCGTGTGGAGGTGTGTCTCCGACGGATCTGTCTTTGGTGGATTTACTCAGATCTGTTCGTCGTTTGTCTATGTTCCTGTGTCTTCAGGTTGGATTCTTCCGATCTATACTCTTCATCGGCGATGGTTGTTGTTCTGGTGCATTGGTCCTACGGGTCCTTAGCACGACGAATTCCTGACCGTCTACTATAACAAGTTTTGTCCGGCTCCGGCGAGAGAGGGGCGATGATAGCACTGCGCCTTCGGTTTGCTTAAGTGCTTGTAGTCGTCGCTAGGTGGTCTACTGATATGGGTATAATATTTTCTGAGAAAATGTGTAATTTTTATTATTTCTAGTGTTCGTTGTACTATCATGATTGAAGATAAATAGATCGAAAGATTTCCCACAAAAAAAATTTACTACTGAAAAGGAATACACAGCCGACGCAGATGAAAAATACACTTCCTGTATTTAAAATATAAACGTATTAGTTTTTCCAAAACTTAAACTTATTTTCAAATGTCTATAATAGACTCAGATTTGTACCATTAGATACATCCTGAAAAGTACTTTCAGATTCTACTTACATTGTATTATCATGGCATTTGTATACATGCATTTGATTTTCACGAAAATTGATACATCTCGTATTCTAGAGCGAAGGAAGCATGTCAGAACACAAAAATTATTTTGTATCTGCAATCAGAAACATGATAGGAACAATGAAATTGTCTAGTCCGCCAAGATGTCCTTGAATATTTGAAGGGTAACTAGCAAAAGTGTTCGTGCGTTGCAACAGTAAAAAAATCATAACCTCCAATCGCCATGACCACATTTTGCTGCATCGCCGAGATACACGATCACTCTCAATTTCGTGAAAACATGCACAATTTTTGAAAGCATGAACATTTCTTAAAACTCATGAACTTATTTGAAATTATGAACATTTTTCAAATTCATAAACACTTTTACAAATTTTCAAACATTTACTAAAATCAAGTACATTTCTGAATTCATGAACAGTTTATACTATTTGCATCCTTTTTTAAAAAAATGTGAACATTTTTTCAAACAATTTTCTTGAATCGGCTAACATTTCTAGAATCGATGAACATTTTTTTGGAAATTGGTGGAACAATTAGAAATTCACGAACATTTTGAAATGCATGATCATTTTTAAATGAATAAACTATTTTGTAAGTCATGAAGAGTTTTATAATTTCAAGGATATTTTTCCATTCATGAACATTTTTGGAATTTTCCAAATTTTCTTCAATTTCATTAAAAAATAATACAAGTTTTATTAAAAAATCATGAATAGTTTTTTATTTCCTGAACATTTCTTCTATATTTTGAACATTTTTTATAAAATCACGAACAATTTTTGAATCCACAAACATTTTTTTATGTATTAAATATTTGTGTTTTGAAAATTCTTATTTTCTTTTTAATTTCCGGAACTTTTTTGAAGACCCAGATTATTTAAAATTAAAAAGTAAAACAGAATAGAAAAAAATAGAAAACGAAATTTAAAAATCAGGCCGCCTGGACATAGGCCAGTCCAAAAGGGCGCACTGCGTCTTCTCCCAGCATGCTGAGCGCAGTATAGGAGGTCCCTATTGCATGGGCCGGCACAAGCTGGGGATTCTTCTGTGCAAAATGATTTTTTATGAGTTATAGGCGGCATTGGTGGGTAATATTTTGTAACTTTGGGCCAATTTCCGTGTCGTACCAACAGAAGCAATAGCCTCTTTATTATTAGGTATAGGTATAGATTAACGGAAATAGTAGCTGGTGAATATCAGATATTTGATGATCTTCAGCGAACGCCATCCCCACCGTTGCATGGATCTTGGCGCATGGCCGATGCCATGACCTTTGTTCCAATCCCAGACCATCCTTTTTTTCACTTAGATACATGGCAATTTTTTCTAGAAAAATTTAACATCGGAGTCTTATAAATTTTTGAAATATGTCCATGACAATTTAAACAATTTTTTCACAAGTCTAGTTGTTTTTGTAGATGACATTTTTTTTATTAAGAGAAATTTTTTATCATTATTAAGAGATGACATTTTTAATAAGAGATGAAATTTTTAATAAGAGATGGTATTTTTATTATTAAGAGATGCCATTTTTTATTATTAAGAGATGGCATTTTTTTAGCATGGCAGGTTTTTTCTTCTTCTTTGTTGACATGGTAACTCAAATTATAGGACAAGTTTAAATACCTTTTTGTCTTTTTCTTCTATGTTTTCTTAGTGTGCCATGGAAAATTTATTACGTTTTTTAATCCTCAAATTTGCCATTTGCATGACTTATATAAGATGCTATTTTTTCATTTTTGTGTTCTAGTTGTGTGTTATATATGAAATCTAAAGATGTGGTAGTTTATATTATTATTTGTCTACCATTTTTTCTGCGTAATTGGGTCGAAAACGCCTAGTAAAAAGGCCTGACTGGCCGGTTGGGTTCACCCTAGAGGAGGTTCTCCCAACGGACGTTTCCGTTCACTAGTTTGATCCCTTGCTAGCCAACCAACTCATTCGATGCAAGCCCCTCCCCCGCGAACTTTCCCCTGGTTATCAGGTTCTTTAATTAATCCATGCTTAACAGAACCGACATATGATGGTTCCAAACTTGGTAACTGTCAGTGAATCTCCCGCTTGCTGCAAGCATGCACCTCTTCGGAGACGTGCCTTGTATGTGTGTATCAATGAGATCATCAATAAAGATTTACGCACTTGATTCATTTTATTACATCTCTCTCCATGTTTCTTGTTTTACCTTGAAACTCATTCTCAGCATGCTCTATTGAGGGCACAAACCACGAAGAAATCAAAGAAGCAACGATGACCCCATGCTTGCCACTTGCCAGAGACGACACCAATGGCTAGCTCGCGATGCACAACCGTGGTTGCAACACTATCCGACATGGAAGACACGGCGCCCCTTGGCCTCAACGATTTATATTAGTTTAGTTTTGCCTCCTACGAGCGATGATGAGCGATTCACTGAACAAGGGGAAGAAGAAATTCATCGGAGAATAAGAAGAGCAGTAAGCATCATGCGCTGTTGATTCAAGAACTGGATTCGCGGAAGCATACAAAGATGATTAGGTCATTCTTCATTTTCCCTTTCAGTTCAGGCACATCAACAATCCAATGATGCAAAGGAAGAAGGTAAGCCAATTTTAAGGCTCACATGCCTTAAAAACGATGCTGAACCACTCAAACTCCTTGAACACATCAAGCCGAGTTAACTGACTCTTCCCAACCAATGACTAGACTTATATTATTCCATGATTCTAAAAGACACACCTACAGGATGTCTCAAGTGTGCCTTTATCCATACAAAATCATTGGCTCGTTATACTAAGCATTGATTTCAATCAAATTTGAATGGATAACATTGCAGTGATCTCCTTGCGTGCCTTCAATATGGCCCTAGGACTAACTGTTAGCACTTTTGTAAGGGCATTTGTATCCCTTAAGTGTTTTGGTGATTGATGACAATGCTTTTGCGGACTAATCGTGTGCCTTGAGTTTCTCAGATACTTCATCACTAGGCACAAGATGATTCGGTTCCCCCCGGAGACTATTGAAGTCGGCGTTGTTCTACGTTTCTCTTTGGTGGATTTGAGTCGTAGGAGAGCCGTACTATTAAGAGGGGGTCCGCGTCGGAAAGGTTTGGGTGGAATCAACACGTACACTTGTCCTACCTTTCCTTGCACTTTGGAGCATCTCTTCGTTATCCTAGTTGTGCCTAAATCTGACGGCTACTGCTGTACTTGCGGTAGTACCGCAAGCACCAGCGGTGGTACCGCTGTGGGTCACGGTAGTACCACTCCTTTGGAGCCTTAGTACCGTGGCTCCCAGGCCTAGTGCCGCTCCGGTACGGTAGTAGGGGCGGATGTAATTTTTTACATCCGCGCCCCCACGGTAGTACCACTCGTCCAGCGCGGTAGTACCGCGGGAGCCCACGGTAGTACCGCTCCCCAGGAGTCGTAGTACCGTGGCCCTCCTACCTAGTACCGCGGTGTCACGGTAGTAGGAGCAGATGTAATTTTTTACATCCGCGTCTCAACGGTAGTACTGCGCCTCGTGCGCGGTAGTACCGCGTCGGATTTTTGCACTGCCTCATTTTCAGCGGAAGTAGGCACGGATGTAATTTATTTCATTCGCGCTATTTGTAGGCAATGACTTTCCTGCCTTGCGGTAGTACCGCAAGGGGGAGCGGTAGTACCGCGCAAGCGGTAGTACTGCACCAGAGTCAGGCAAGTCCCGGCCTCTGATGCTGCCACGGAAGTACCGTGGTCCGCCACGGTAGTATCGCGCGGCCTTGTGGTAGTACCGCGCCCCTGGAGCGGTAGTACCGCTTGTCGCAGGCTGAACATGTGAATAACGGTTGGATCTTTCCCATGACTATATAAGGGGCGTCTCCTACCTCTAGTTGACTACCTCTTCTATCTCTAAGCTCCATTGTTGCTCCAAGCTCCATTTTCGCCCGATCTCTCTCCCTAGCCAATCAAACTTGTTGATTTGCTCGGGATTGGGTGACAAGGCTCCGATCTACACTTCCACCAAGAGAGATTTGATTCCCCCCACTTATCCCTAGCAGATCTTGTTACTCTTGGATGTTTGAGCACCCTAGACGGTTGAGGTCACCTCGAAGCCATACTCCATTGTGGTGAAGCTTCGTGGTGTTGTTGGGAGCCTCCAATTGTTGTGGAGATTGCCCCAACCTTGTTTGTAAAGGTTCGGTCGCCGCCTTCAAGGGCACCAATAGTGGAATCACGGCATCTCGCATTGTGTGAGGGCGTGAGGAGATTACGGTGGCCCTAGTGGCTTCTTGGGGAGCATTGTGCCTCCACACCGCTCTAACGGAGACGTACTTCCCTTTAAAAGGAAGGAACTTCGGTAACACATCCTCGTCTTCACCGGCTCCACTCTTGGTTATTTCGTGCCTTTACTTTTGCAAGCTTACTTGTGTTGTATCTATTGTTTGCCGGTGTGCTAGTTGTCATTGCATCATATAGGTTGTCCACGTAGTTGCATATCTAGACAACCTATTTTGTTGCAAGGTTTAAATTGTTAAAGAAATCCTTAAAAATTGTTAGTTGCCTATTCACCCCCCCCCCCTCTAGTCAACCATATCGATTCTTTCAGTTGGTATCAGAGCCTCGTCTCTTTATTAAGGACTTTGCCGTCCGAAGAGTATGGTTGACACCAACGACGGTGTGGAGGAGCACTCCGGTGTGAATCCCATCTCATCTTCGGCCGAAAGGGGAACCTCGGTCTCACGTGAGGAATTCAATGTGGCTTTAGACACATTGAAAACCTCCATGACGGCCGAGGTTAAAAGCATGTTTACTGAATTCCTAGAAGGACTTAAACAATCTACCTCGCCGATGAAAGTGGGTGATCCCACTAACAAGGTGACGGATGCTACCTCCGACAAGGGGGAAGCTAACAGTGAAAAGAGTCCTTCTACTAGTGGTAGAAATGGCACCGGCATCTTTGCCCATGTGGAACCCCCAATTTATGGAGGGCCGATCCCCTCCACTCATTTGAATCATGCCGGTCCTCCTCCTAAATATGAGAAACATGAAGATTTTGATTCTTGGGTTTATCGCTTCAAGCATCATTTAAAACATGTAAACACTAACCTTTGGAGAATCATTGAAGAAGGTTTCTATCCTCATGACCCAAGCAACTTCACCCCTCGAGAAGCCGTGGACAATCAATTCAATGAGAGTGCTCTCTTCATCATCCAAGATGCAATCCTTCCCGAAGATCTCCCTCATCTTCGACCTCATGCCATGTCTAAAGAAGCATGGAAATGTGTTGAGTCTCTCTATCGAGGGAGTGCTAGCATTCAACGCTCCAACTATGAAGTGGTGCAAGATGAAGCCGATGAGTTTGCAATGAAAGAAGATGAAGAACCTCGTGAGCTCTTTCGAAGAGTGACCAAACTCGCGGTCTCACTCCGAGATCATGGAAGCAAGGACACGGATGACAACTGGATCAAGCGCAAGTTCCTCAAGGCCATGATGCCCTACAACAAGGCCATGTCCTCCGTCATTCGTCAAAGACCGGACTTCCACTCCATGACCTCAAGTGAAGTGTTGGATGAGTTCGTTGCAATGAGCATCTTGGACAAGACCGCCGACAATGCGGTGCTTCGTTCTCAAAGGGCAAAGAAGCCCAACCTTGCTTTGAAGGCCAAGGTTATTATGGAAGAAGAGGAAGAAGTGGAAGATGAGGAGAGCAACCCCGAAGACACCAAATATGATTATCATGAGCACATGGCCCTTGCTTCAAGACAATTTTGGAGCAAGAAGAATACAAGACCCAACTTCAATAAGAACAACTCAAGTGGCGTCAAGGGCAAGCAACGAGTTAGAACTTGCTTCAACTGTGACAATGTGAGCCATTTCGTTGCGGATTGTCCTTACGAGAAGCGGGAAGACAATGGTGGCAAGTTCATCTGAAAAGACAAAGCCAAGTCCTTCCCCAACAAGAACAACTTCGCCAAGAAGACTCCCACTCGTGTGTTGGTGGTTCAAGAAGAATACCAAGAGGATGATGATGATGAAAATGAAGAAGCGATGGCCATTGCATCCGTTGCCATTGCTACTACTCCCCGGGTGTCTCTCTTTGATTCACCCAACGAGAACATCACCGCCAAGTGCCTCATGGCTAAAGCTTCAAACAAGGTAACCACCATCATTACTAATCCCTCCGTGGAGGATTGCATTGATGAGCATGATGGGTCTAATGAAGAAGTGAATGAATTTGAGTCTTTTATGAGTAAGCTCAAGGGCAAGTCCAAGAAGCATTTTGTTGCTCTCTTGGAACAACTTGGTGAGGCCAATGACATGATCGAGGCTCACGAAGAAACCATCTCTAAGATGGAAGGTCATAGTCGTGACTATGCCAATGAGATATCGGATCTCTCTATGCTCTTGAGGAAGAGCGTGTACATCGTTTGACTTTTGAGGAGTCACACAATGATGACCATGCTAAGTTAAAGAAAGATCTTAATCATGCTCTTGTCGTGTCTCGTGTGCTAACTTCTGAGAAGGCTAAACTTGGGGTGATCATGCTAGACTCAAAGAGGAGTTTGAGATACTTGACAAGGCCCACAAGGTCTTGAAGTGTGCTCACGCTAACCTCAAGGAGTCTCATGCTCAACTCCAAGTTAAGCTAATCAAGGAAAAGGCCACCTTTCCTCATATGGTATTAATTGATAATGCATGTGCTACTAACCCGTGTTGTGAGCATGTGCATCTTGTGGAGGAGAATGCCATGAAGGATCAACTTGAGAAAGGCCTTGTGACATGCATTCAAGGTGAGAAGAACCTCAACGACCTTTTGAGCAATCAAAAGGAAGTTGTGGCCAAGGAAGGAATTGGGTTTGCACACAAGTCCAAGAGCAAGAAGAAGAAGAAGAACAAGACCAAACGTCCTCCTCCTCTCAAGCAAACGTTTGTGAAAGACGGAGAGGGTGCTCCTAAGGAGAAGAGGGAAAAAGTGAAGGGAGTTGATGTCCAAAAGGGCAAGAGCATTTCCTCAAACAAAGCCGGTGACTTTAACCCGTCATATGTGTTGTGCCGTGCTAGTGATGGACATGTTTATGATAAATTTGTTGGTTCTCCTTATGAGTACATTGAATGGTTTATTTGGGTTCCCAAGACCCTTGTTACTAACATCAAAGGACCCATTACTAAATGGGTACCTAAAACCAAGCATTGATCTCTTGTAGGTGTTTGCTTCCGGTGGAGGATCATGGTTGCTCGATAGTGGAGCAACAAATCATATGACCGGGAGCAGGGACTTGGTGGTGGACGTGCAAAAGATTCCATCTATGCCCACCAATGTCGAATGGGGTGATGCATCACATTCTAAGGTATTGGGTCTCGGCAAGGTTGTTATTTCTCATGATCTAACGATCGAGAAAGTCATGCTTGTTGAGTCCCTTGCATACAATTTGCTTTCCGTTCGTCAACTTGCACTCATGGGTTTTGCTACTTTCTTTGACATTGATAGCGTGGCCCTCTTGTGGAGCAAGACTCTTAAAGTAGCCTTTGTTCGGCATGTCGAGAACGGTCTCTATGTGATTAACTTTTGGGAGCGACCCACTAAGACCGCGACATGCCTAATGGCTAAAGTTGACGTGGGATGGCTTTGGCATCGCCGTTTAGCCCACGTCAATATGAGATCTTTGCAAAGTCTTCTCAAGGGGGACCATGTTCGTGGACTAACAAATGTTAGTTTTGCCAAAGATCGTGCTTGCAGTCCTTGTATTGAAGGAAAGCTTCATGAGAAGGCTCACCCTCCCTCAACCATCATCTACTCGAAGAGACCCTTGGAGCTCCTTCACATGGATCTCTTTGGGCCTCCATATTTTGATAGTCTTGGAGGTAGAAAGTATTGCTTGGTAATTGTGGATGATTATTCAAGATACACTTGGGTATACTTCTTCAAGAGGAAGAGTGAGACTCAACAAACCGTCATCGACTTTGCAAATGAAGCTCAACGTCAACATAATGCAAAGATCTTGACTATCAGAAGTGACAACGGCACCGAGTTCAAGAACTACACCTTGGATGAGTTTCTTAGTGATGAGGGGATCAAGCACCAATATGCTGCTCCATATACCCCTCAACAAAATGGTGTTGTGGAGAGGAAGAACCAGATGTTGATGGATGCGGCTAGGACCATGATGGCGGAGTTCAAGTCACCATACAACTTTTGGGCCGAATCCATCAACACCGCATGTCATGCATCCAATCGGCTCTATCTCCGCAAAGGCTTGAACAAGACTCCTTATGAGATACTCACCGGCAACAAGCCCAACCTCAAGTACTTTCGGGTGTTCGGTTGTAAGTGTTTAATTCTCAAGAAAGGTGTCTGTTTGTCTAAATTTGAGGCTAGAGCTCATGAGGGCATATTTGTTGGTTATGCTACAAACTCTCATGCTTACCGTGTTCTCAACAAGTCCACCGGACTCATTGAGGAGACATGTAACGTGGAGTTTGACGAAAATAACGGCTCCCAAGTGGAGCAAAGTGGTACTTGTGATATAGGTGATGAAATTCCTCCCCAAGCCATAAGAAGAATGGGTATTGGTCAAATTCTACCCATTGAGGAACCCCTTGTGGTCGAAGGAGAAGGACAATGCTCCACTCAAGTGGAGCCATCACCTCCCCAAGACCCACACGCTTCCGAAGAACAAAGTGAAGGCCCTCATCCTCATGAACAAGACCAAGGGCAAGATCAACCTCAAGATGGTGGTGAACCTCTAAATGATGCCCAAGGTCAAGTTCTCCCCCTCGAGCAAGTTCAAGATCATGAGCAAGCTCAAGATGAAGAACAAGCTCAAGACGGCGCTCAAGATGATCAAGTTAACCCTCCTCCTTCCACACCCGAGGAGGAATTAGAGCGTCGTGCCGCGAAGATTGCTTCCAAGCTCACGACCCAAGGCCATCTCATGGAAAACGTGGTTGGAAGCCTAAGAAAGGGGGTAAGCACTCGTAGACAATTAGCAAACTATTGTGAACATCACGTGTTTGTCTCTTGTGTTGAACCCCAAAAGGTCTATGAGGCGCTCGAAGACTCAGATTGGCTCAATGCCATGCATGAAGAACTCAACAACTTCTAGTACAACAAGGTGTGGAGATTGGTGCCAAGACCATCGGGGAACCACAACGTCATTGGAACCAAGTGGATCTTCAAGAACAAGCAAGATGCTCATGGGAACATCATTCGCAACAAGGCAAGATTGGTAGCACAAGGCTACTCCCAAGTCGAGGGTATCGACTACGGTGAAACCTTTGCTCCCGTTGCTCGTCTTGAATCCATTCGTTTGTTGATTGCTTATGCTTCCCATCACAACTTTAAGTTGCAACAAATGGATGTGAAAAGTGCTTTTCTTAATGGTCCTATTAATGAGTTGGTCTATGTCAAGCAACCCCCCGGGTTCGAGGATCCCTACTTCCCGGATCATGTGTATCAACTCGATAAGGCACTCTATGGCCTTAAACAAGCCCCATGTGCGTGGTATGACCACCTTACCGAGTTGCTACAAGATCGTGGATTTGAAGTGGGACAAATCGATCCCACTCTTTTTACTAAGAAGGTCAAAGGGGAGTTGTTTGTATGCCAATTATATGTTGATGATATTATCTTTGGTTACCCTAACAAAGCTTTCAATGAGGAATTTGCCTCTCTCATGACCTCCAAGTTCAAGATGTCTTCAATGGGAGAGTTGAAGTTCTTTCTTGGTTTTGACATCAAACAAAGAAGAGAAGGAACCTTCATCAACGAAGCCAAATACACTCCATACATGCTTAAAAGATTCAAGCTAAGTGATGTCAAGCCGGCTACTACACCAATCCCTACCAAGTGCCAACTTGACATTGATCCCAATGGTAAAGCGGTGGATCAAAAGGTATATCGCTCCATGATTGGCTCCTTGCTTTACCTTTGTGCATCTAGACCGGATATCATGTTGAGTGTGGGAATGTGTGCATGGTTTCAAGCCGCACCGAAGGAAAGTCGCTATGTGGCGGTCAAGCGAATCTTTCGATATTTGGCTCATACCCCAAACTTTGGCTTATGGTACCCAAGAGGGGCAAACTTCAAGCTTGAAGGTTTTACGGATTCCGATTGGGCGGGAGACAAAGTGGATAGGAAGTCCACTTTTGGAGGGTGCCAGTTTCTTGGGTGCTCTTTGGTGAGTTGGTCTTCCAAGAAGCAAAGTTGTGTATCTCTCTCGTCCACCGAAGCGGAATATGTGGCGATCGGTAGTTGTTGTGCACAACTTTTATAGATGAGGCAAACTTTAAAGGAATACAGTGTCATTTGTGACAAAGTGTCTCTTTGGTGTGACAACGAAAGTGCCATCAAGATTTCTCTCAACCCGGTGCAACACTTCAAGACGAAGCATATTGAGATTCGGTATCATTTCATCCGGGATCACATTAGGCGAGGGAAGATCGAGCTCAAGTATGTCAACACTCATGATAACCTTGCAGATATTTTCAGGAAGCCCTTGGATGATGCAAGATTTCGCGAGTTAAGGCGTGAGCTAAATATCATTGATTCGAGCAATGTGACTTTAACCCGTGCACCCCCCACCACACTCAACTTGTTGTCTAGTTTAGGTGTAGGCATGGACATAGGGGGAGTGTTGTTCTCTCAATGAACTCTCCCTCCCCCCGTCATGCATAAATAGATCAACTCTTTCACATTAGCCATTTTTGATGGCACTTGTGCTTCAAAGACGAGTTTTGGTCATGGGCCCAAGGATAATTCTTCGCGGTGCCATACCATCTAACTCAAACATAGGTGGCTTTGGCCACCGCCCTCTCTTTTTGAGAGGTTTTGTCGCTTGGTGGTTTCTTGTTGTCTTTCGGCCCTTAGGTTGTTTGTGCCCTTGTGGTGTCGTTTGTGCTAAAAGTTTCTTTGCAAAGGCCTTTTTTCGTGTGTCGAAACATGCATTTTCTTGAGCTCACGGTACTACCGCAGCCTGCTACGGTACTACCGCGTGAGGGGAGCATGGTACTACCGCCCCCACGTGGCAGTAATTTTTTACTGCCGCCTGGGAAGAGCGGTACTACCGCTTCGGTGCGGTACTTCCGCCCAAGCGGTACTACCGCAATGACCTGCGGTACTACCGCGACGACTCGGGCGCGTGGGGATAAGGACGGGCAGGGGGAGTTCTAACTCCCCCATACCCATTCGCCCGTTCCCCATCTCGTCTCTCTCTCTCTCCCTCGCTCAAGAACGGAGCCGGCGTCCGTCGCCGGATCTTCGCCTCCGGCTGCCCTCCTGTGATTCCGTCCGGTGGGATCGTTCCCCACCACGTGCTCTTGCTATGGACCAAGGTCTTTCCCCAACTCCCTCTCCTTGTTGATTGTGTTTGTTGTTTCTAGGTTTTGGGGGAGACTTGTGTGTTCTTGAGATTCCTAGGCTTAATCTGTGCAAGAGTAGGATGAAGGAGCATAGTATTGCGTAGGAATTATACTTGTACTTTGTCCTGTGCTAGATTTGATCACCGTAGCACTGCCGGGATTTTGCGGTTCTTTTCAGATTCAAACCGTTATTTGGATCTGACGAGGTGCGGTACTACCGCCCAACTGGCGCGGTACTACCGCCCTCTGGCACGGTACCACCGCACTCACTGTGGTACTAAAATTTTAGTACCGCAGGCTCTGCAGTACTACCGTACTTCACATCTATCACATGGCAACTTTTCACGTATACTTTTTATGTGTTTCTTGTGCTTTGCCGTGGTCTTTACATTGATCCTCTTTGCGTTTCGTTGGTGTTTTGCGTTCGTATCTCAGGAGGTGGCTCTCGCCGTTCCAATCCCAGTCGTGACATGGGCTCCAAGCGTCTGCGCAATCCAGGTGAAGTGCCGGAGGGCTCTTCTACCCCCAAGCGCAATGTCAAGACATCAGCTAGCAAGCACAAGGAACCCGCTAAGGGCATGGATGAGATATCCCAATCAGAGTACGTCCGTCTCAGGCAACTCCACCCGTATGTGCACCCTCGTTCTTCTGTCAGAGGTTGTGAGCTATTTTGGAACAAGCAACAGACTCTCATCTATCTGGATGTCATCAAAAACAAGCAGAATACCTACGTGGATGTGAAATGGATTGAAATGCATCACATCAGGAAGGACAAGTTCCGTGAATACTTTCGAGAGGCTCTGAACTTGGTGGAGCAGTTTGGCATTGAGCATGTGATATCCTTTCACCTTGACTATGACCCTGAGCTTATATGTCAGTTCTTTGCCTCAGTATACTTTCACTCGAATGAGGAGCAGAGGATGACCTGGATGACCAATGGCCGTCAGCTCACTGCTACCTGGAAGGAGTTCATGGATTTGCTCCAGGTTCCTGATGACGGGCTCGACACTCCCATGGGTGTTCGCCCCCATGCAAACTCTGAATCTGCCAACAAGGACAAGCTTGCGCCATACTATGTTGAGAAGGCACTCGACAATGGCAAGACGGGGTTGGTGCTCAACTCTTTTCTGGATATCATGTATCGCATCTTCCGCAATTCCTTGTTCCCTCGCATTGGTGACAAGGACAAGGTTCATGCTTATATGGTGGATATGATGCTCATTTGCAAGGAGGCTCGGTTGTCTTAGACTCAGCCACTTGATGTCTCACACATCATGTGGTGTGAACTTCGATTTACGGTGTTCAACCGCAAGGTGCCTATCTATGGGCCCTATCTGTTTCTGCTGATCTCGAAGACGTGGGAGAAGATGTTCCCTGGTGAGGAGTTCCTTGCCCCAGACTGGATTCGCCATGATCCTATCTGCCTGCGTGTCAAGCCCCAATGGGCTAACACTACTACTCGTGCTGAGGCGTCTGCTGCTAGGGCTGCTGTTGATGAGGAGGATGCTGGCGCCGAGGATGTTGCTGAGGACCGTGCTGCTAGGTCGTCCCAGAGTTCCTCTATGCCTTCGTGGTCCAAGAAGCTGAAGGACAAGATGAAGACTCTTTTCTGCATGCAAGCCAAGTGGCAGTACAGGACACACGTGGCATCTAAGGAGAGTCGCCGCCGGGACAAGAAGATCTTGCGGCTGTATGGCGAGGAAGTGTCTGGTGGTTCTGAGGATCGCATCACCCCAGAGGCCGAGTGGATGGAGAAGCAAGGCTACAAATGGACTGATTCTGAGGAGGATGTCGAGGAGACCATCCCTGTCGCCGAGGAGTCTGACGAGGAGGCTTGGGATGAGTTCCCTGCTTGAGCCACCCCTTGTGTGTAGGTGTCCTCTCTGCCTTTTTGGCGTCTCGATGCCAAAGGGGGAGAGAGTAGGGATTTGCGTCGTGTTTGTGTGTTTGCTGCTGCTTTCTCGTTTTGAACCTCGTTTTAGTTGCTTTGGGTTGCTTTACTTCTTATGGTGTAAGACATATGCACTCTATCTATCCTAGCGAGCTTGTGATATATTGTGCTGCCTTTATGCTATGCTCTACTTCGATGTTAATTATCATGCCTTGGTCTCTAAAATATAGGGGGAGTGTTGATCCTAGTTTGTGTGCTATGCAGTCCAAAGCATTCATCTAGATTGCACACATCTAGGGGGAGCCCGTCTATATTTTAGAGAGGAGGGGTTTGTCTTTGCTCAATATTATCTCATCTCTGTGCAAATCCCGTATTGTCATCAATCCACCAAAAAGGGGGAGATTGTAAGGCATTTGTATCCCTTAAGTGTTTTGGTGATTGATGACAATGCTTTTGCGGACTAATCGTGTGCCTTGAGTTTCTCAAATACTTCATCACTAGGCACGAGACAATTCGGTGCCCCTCGGAGACTATTGAAGTCGGCGTTGTTCTACGTTTCTCTTTGGTGGATTTGAGTCGTAGGAGAGCTGTACTATTAAGAGGGGGTCCGCGTCGAAAAGGTTTGGGTGGAATCAACACGTACACTTGTCCTACCTTTCCTTGCACTTTGGAGCATCTTTTCGTTATCCTAGTTGTGCCTAAATCTGACGGCTACTGCTGTACTTGCGGTAGTACCGCAAGCACAAGCGGTAGTACTGCTGTGGGTCACGGTAGTACCGCTCCTCTGGAGCCTTAGTACCGTGGCTCCCAGGCCTAGTGCCGCTCCGGTACGGTAGTAGGGGCGGATGTAATTTTTTACATCCGCGCCCCCACGGTAGTACCGCTCGTCCAGCGCGGTAGTACCGCGGGAGCCCACGGTAGTACCGCTCCCCAGGAGTCGTAGTACCGTGGCCCTCCTACCTAGTACCGCGGCGTCACGGTAGTTGGAGCGGATGTAATTTTTTACATCCGCGCCTCAACGGTAGTACCGCGCCTCGTGCGCGGTAGTACCGCGTCGGATTTTTGCGCTGCCTCATTTTCAGCGGAAGTAGGCACAGATGTAATTTATTTCATCCGCGCTCTTTGTAGGAAATGACTTTCCTACCTTGCGGTAGTACCGCAAGGGGGAGCGGTAGTACTGCGCAAGCGGTAGTACTGCACCCAAGTCAGGCAAGTCCTGGCCTCTGCTGCTGCCACGGAAGTACCGTGGTCCGCCACGGTAGTACCGCGCGGCCTTGCGGTAGTACCGCGCCCCTGGAGCGGTAGTACCGCTTGTCGCAGGCTGAACATGTGGATAACGGTTGGATCTTTCCCATGACTATATAAGGGACGTCTCCTACCTCTAGTTGACTACCTCTTCTATCTCTAAGCTCCATTGTTGCTCCAAGCTTCATTTTCGCCCGATCTCTCTCCCTAGCCAATCAAACTTGTTGATTTGCTCGGGATTGGGTGACAAGGCTCCGACCTACACTTCCACCAAGAGAGATTTGATTCCCCCCCACTTATCCCTAGCGGATCTTGTTACTCTTGGGTGTTTGAGCACCCTAGACGGTTGAGGTCACCTCGAAGCCATACTCCATTGTGGTGAAGCTTCGTGGTGTTATTGGGAGCTTCCAATTGTTGTGGAGATTGCCCCAACCTTGTTTGTAAAGGTTCGGTCGCCGCCTTCAAGGGCACCAATAGTGGAATCACGGCATGTCGCATTGTGTGAGGGCGTGAGGAGATTACGGTGGCCCTAGTTGCTTCTTGGGGAGCATTGTGCCTCCACATCGCTCTAACGGAGACGTACTTCCCTTTAAAAGGAAGGAACTTTGGTAACACATCCTCGTCTTCACCGGCTCCACTCTTGGTTATTTCGTGCCTTTACTTTTGCAAGCTTACTTGTGTTGTATCTATTGTTTGTCGGTGTGCTAGTTGTCATTGCATCATATAGGTTGTCCACGTAGTTGCATATCTAGACAACCTATTTTGTTGCAAGGTTTGAATTGTTAAAGAAATCCTTAAAAATTGTTAGTTGCCTATTCACCCCCCCTCTAGTCAACCATATCGATCCTTTCAACTTTGTCCTATATGTCTAGACTCAAAATGGTTGGATAGAATCCTTTATCCAAAGAATTAAGCTCATTGCATGATATTTACTTCATAATTGCAACTTATGAACTTCACATTGTAGTCATGTAGTTTTATATGCTCATGACCAAACTGCATAATATTATTCCCCTTTACCTTTGGTACGTGGAAATCTACCAGGTATTTCACATATCAGTAATTTGGTTATATACCGATATCATCAACCCGACATACATCATTTGCCCTTAGCATATATTTGGGATACATGTGAGGATTAATTGTATTTTCGTCAATATCTCAAACCCCTCGTATGGGGAGTTGTTCAAGGCAAGTATGTTGATTCAATGAGCAACATTTCCAGGCATTAAGGGGATTTCACATACCATAAGGAACGTCAGAAATTTAGTCGAATGCCAACACATTTCTGCTTCAAATCAACATTCTCAAATATCTGAACCACACGTTTGGAAGATTTGTAACACATTGCAAATAACATGTCAAATGTTAGAAATATACCCTCCCTAGAGGCAATAATAAAGTATTATTTATTTCCACTTTTCTAATCAATGTTTATATTTCTATGCTATAACTCAAATGATCCTTGGGTATGAGATTCAAAGAAGAACCCATTTGCACGTGTGGAAACATAAAAACCAAGAAGCTCCCTAGCCTCGCCTCTAAGACTTGCCCATTGAAGACAGTAAAATTGCACTAAACTCGGCTCTTTCACACCCCCAACAATTTTGGCTATCGAATTTTACGTTTCAATATTTTCTGGCCATCAGATATTCTTTTTAACGCCAATTTACCGCGACCTAGGCATCATGTCCTAAAGGGCCATTATTTGCATGACTTTTTTGAAGACTTGTTGTTGATTGGGCTTCATCATGCTTTTACGCAAACCCATAACCGAGCAAGGTACACAGTATCTGTCGCTGGGCTCGTAACTGGAGACAAGTGATTCTCAAAAAAAGAAACTGGAGACAAGCAGACATTTTATCACAACAACGTATGCAGTTCATATCTCGCTCATGCCAATCTGTGCGGCAAGGCACACGTTACCCTTCTAGTATAAGCAAGAGAAAAAAATAGCGTCACCTCTTAAATTATGCTATTAGCGTGTTATTAGTGAGACATTATGCACTCATTAATTTAGCGAGACAATTCTCTATACACTATAGCGTGCTATTTTTCAGTGAGTATAAGTCATACTAGGACAATGCTCGTGCGTTGCAACAAGATATAAATATTCTATAGTACGTTAGTTTATAATTTACCCGCTCATATCAAAGCGATTATGGTAAATAAATGTTTATCAAATCTGGGTCGTTATTTACCTTATACTTTGATAAGAAGTTTGTTAAGTAAATTAAAATAAAATTGGTTTAGAATGTAAGTAAATTAAGAAGATTGATTATTTGAACAAAGTGGTGGTGGGAAGAAAGGTGAAACAAGAGCCTTACGTTCTTTTTAAGTAAGTAGAGATATAAAGATAGAGATGTTGTTAGGTTCGTATTTGAAAGAAAATTCTAATAATACTATTGTTGTTATGCATAAATTATTGTATTTTGCTAGTTAAATTTATGGTCAAATTTTGATCTAAAATGTGAGGGGATTAATAAACCAGAAGTAGAGATATAAAGATAGAGATGTTTGTTAGATTCGTATTTGAAAGAAAATTCTAATACTACAATATTGCTGTACATAAATTATTATATTTTGCTTGTTAAATCTATAACCAAATTTTGATCCAAAATGTGAGGGGTTCGATAAACCAGAAGTAGAGATATAGAGATAGAGATGTTTGCTAGATTCGTATTTGGAAGAAAATTCTAATACTATTATTTTGTTATACATAAATTATTATATTTTGCTAGTTAAATCTATGACCAATTTTTTATCCAAAATGTGAGGGGGTCGCTAAATCAGAACGGAAGGAGTATGAAATAGTGGAGTACTGCTATTTTTTATTTCGACTAGTTAATTGCCCGTGCGTTGCAACGGGATACATATATATTTTGATGGTTAATATTAATCGTGTTTAACATATATCTTTAAATTCCTCATGCACATCCAACAATATTGTTTGTTGTATCAATAAACTTCTCTTCATCTTCATTCTCTGTCCACTATCTCCGCCTCCCCAATCCAAGTGCATGACCTCGGTTGCAATCGTCCCTTTCACCTCCACCCACACACACTTGAAATTTTGAACATGTTAATAAAGCAATTGTGTCATATTTCTGTTTTTTTCCTTAGCATCGTCACGGTAAAGTTCCCTCTACCCCTCCCTCTCGCCTCTCTCGCTTTGTAACTTCATAGTATGTA
>NC_041393.1:649702895-649719948 GCF_002162155.2 Triticum dicoccoides
TCTATTTAATCATACATTTCAAAATTTAACTTCTAAAATACATTATTGTAAGTATGTTTTCAAAATGAAATGCCTTATACTATGGATGACTGGTTTTAATATTGAACCAATACTCTAATACAATGGGTTGCTCTAATACGCAACCATGTATGCATATGATTAAAGCACATGAGAGAAACATACCTCCATTGTCTTCCGTTAGAAGCGGTTACGTACACTAAAACAATATAATCTGTAATAGAAACCTGCTCAATTTTGTAACATATCTCATTCTTATATTATGTCAACAATATAATGGACATGTGAGAAAGGGAATCAAAATCAAATACACTAAAACAAAGAGGTTACTCATACAACCGAAACTGAAGTACATCTACTCGATGATGCCTGATTTGGGACAAAGCTTTCGCTGCCCCAAATACTTCCATGGAGCCTCAACTTCATCTAATCGATACCAAAGCCTGCTCCAGTCTTAATGTTATAGCCACCACCGTGGAAAAATTGGTCAATCAAGTGTTAAGAAATAACAATCGTTATTTATTAATATCACCATGATCTATACAAACTTGAATACAAGTGGAGCTACACAAACCCAGCACAAGGTGGACTAATTTTAGGTACTGCTGCGCCTATACTCCCTGATAGCATTTTGGTCCTCCATACTCCATTCTCAGTTAAATGAAGAGGCATCAAAATATGAAGAGACACATATAAAAAATAAGAGCTACCAGCAATATGGTAATGTTGCATTGCAAGAGGACACAACTGAGCATTAAAAGAAAAGAGTGAAAACAACCTAAAATCGTTCTGCACTTGCATGAAAATTTGAGGTATCACCAAGAAGATCTTTCATGTTCAAAAACACGATTAATGCCAAATATTAGGAAATGAAAATCATTAAAAAATAATGATGAATTCTTATGCCTGAAATTTCCCTTACAAATTATTAAAAACTCACAAAGTGTATATACATGCAGTGAAGGAAGTTACATCCTGGAAAACCCAGAACTAAATTTATAATAGTACTGAGTAACCTTTTGATGCTTTTACATAGAAGGCCATAAGAGAATTTAGCATGGTTAGTCCTTCTTCATCATAGCTTCTGAAAACAGTATAAGAAAGAGTTAAAGCAGAGAAACGCACTGGAATTTTTCTGGGTCAACTTTCAAAAATTGACCAGTACGTGGAAGGGATTTGGATTTTCTAATAACTATTAATGGCATGAATCAAGAGGCCACCAAAATTGTGAACTATTCAATGCCACTATCAGAAAAGAAATTCCATTAGATAGTACTCCTCTGTAAAGAAATATAAGATGAGTACATCAGAAAAAATAAGTAGCTCATTTCAGAAAAATTAAGTAGTTGAAGCAGTCCATTTTACTAACAGCACGAATAGTGACTGGAGATTCCAATAAAAAAGGAGAGAAAGAAGTAAATGTGAAAGATAATATATGAGAACGTCATGTAGTACTTACATTTTCTGTAAACATGTTTGAAGATTGTATGTCCAACCATGCTAACGACATTGCAACCTGGTCTGATGTCTCCTCTCACCTACTAAATTCAGCAAGCATAAGTACCTGTATTGGTGCTGTTAGTATGCGTGACATGGCATGTTCATTGCCCGTATGGACAAACAGAAGAGACCATGCTCGAAACTGATGTGGAGACATTCTATTGTTCAAGATCAAATCCTCCTCACCCGATTTGTTAACGTGATTAAAAATGCCAGCCTGCATCAACATTATGTCACTACCGTACACTATCCCAGGACTTTCAGAAAACAGATCGTGAGCATCTTGTACAATCTAAAACGATCAATTAAAATACAAGAAATGCAAGGACGAACTCCCGTGTAGGCTGCCAGCGGCTGCTCGCTGTTGTAGGCTAGTAGCAACGCAGGTCCCATCTAGGGTTCTAATGGGAGGCAAGGAATTTGGAGAGGGAAGGAACACATGGACGGGAAGCATCCTCCACCGGCGATTGGGGTCGCCTCAGATCGGCACCCCACGGCCGCCTCCTCCACGGGGACGAACTCCTGTGTTCACCGCCACGCTCCCCTTCGGCCGCTGCCTCGTTGACCTTCACGTCCCTCACTTTGATCCCATTCGCCAGGGAGGCAGAGCCGCCCTCCATCACAAAGAACGAGTCGACGCCGAGATCTCAACCGGATCGTGGTCGCGCCTCTCACCCCATCAACGACCAACATGTAGGATGGGGGAGGGTCAGTGTGTGACGCGGCCGCCGTCACCATGGACGGGGGAAGGAGGAGGCGGCAAATACGCGGTCAGAGGTACGGGATAGGGGGCAAGGGAGACACGTGGAAGGGCCCCATGGGGAACGACTCGGTTATTCTTCGTTTCCTTTTCACGGGGCGAGGCCGACGAAAGAGAGACGTAAGAGGGGAAACGGAACACTACCTATCTTTTAGGTAGTAGAGATATAGACAAAAAAAACTGAGTCGGGCTACAGATTCTGATGATACTACATCAATTTAGACCCTTACAGATTCCTCTTCTCTCTGAAATTTGTGGCTCAGTACTAAATGGACATTTAGAAGAAAATTCTGGAGAATATGCAGGTGCTAGCAATTTGCATACCTACCCAACATTTACATCAGTTACATTTTAGACCTGAAAACTCAAAATTTTAGACCTGAGAAGGTGGTGTGTCCAGATCAGTAAACCTGCAACCACAAAAGGGGATGAACCATTTTAGACCGGAAAACTCAAAATTTTAAAACAAACGATAGATAAAATGCTCATGGAGCACTGAATCAAAAAATGTTTAAATGAGTATTTGTTCTTTGGGTTTTTTCCTCTTTGAAATCGGGTGAGGACAGTATGTGTCATTTAGCTGGGCCCAGTTCTTTGGACTCGATTCTGAAGAATCACTGCCTGGAAAATCACAATCGCAAAAGAACTCATTGCTTCTCCAGGAATCGTCTAGAATCACCCACAATCGGCAGTGTATTTCAGAATCGAGCAAACTTGACGATTCTGGCGATTCCCGCAAAGCAAAACGATTCAGTTTTAGCAAATACCCCTATTGGATGTAGAAATTACCCCCAATATGCCACTCGGGCCAGCCGACCGACAGAGAGGCCCAGCCCAAAGTACTCGTCGATTCCCCCCAGTCGCTCGTCCCCGTCGCTCATCCCCATCCCCGTTCGACCTAGGGTTGGCGCCGCCAGCCGGATTCCCCGCCCCGAAATCGTCAGCTCCGCCGCCGGCGGTCCTCTACAGGGCTTCCCCGTCCAGTCCACAGCCACCCCCGACCCCTCGGCGCCGGCAGCAGGAGGCGAACCGGCTTCCCCGCCCCGACCCAACCGCCCTGCAGCAGGAGGCCCCGGCGTCGACCGAGCCCACTTCGCCGGTGTTGGTGAGCTCCTCTCTATCTCATCCTTTCTCCCCTTCTCTCTGTCATATCTCTGTTACATATTAGTTCAACTCTGTTTGCATGAATCAAAAAAATTATACGGCTACTTGTTTGCTTATGCTGTTTTCGATCTGTATGGTTATTTGGTTACGAAATTTGTATGATTGATTGCTACTGTTCGAACTCTGTTTATAGCAATGAAAAATTGCATGAATGATTGCTACTGTATGAATTTTGTAGTGGTATGAAATGACTGCTGCTTAGTAAAAAAATAGTTTACATTTAAACGTTCACATATTGATGTTGTAGATGGAGAAAGTGAAGTATCCAAAAGCAATTTGGGATAGTGCGGCTCATTCCATTTATATGGATGTGTGCGTAGAGGAGGTGCGAGCAAATAACCGGGCCCCTAGAGGCACCACTTTGTCTGATGTAGGACAAGCTAATTTGCTTACTAAGTTCAATGAGCGCTCTGGGCGTGGCTATTCGCACTTGCAATTAAAAAACAGGTGGGATGCATGTAGAGGTGATTATGCCATATGGAAGACATTGGTTCAAAAAGCTTCTGGCATTGGAAGAGATCCTTATACGAAGACCATTGCTGCTACAAATGAGTGGTGGGCATTGGAGTTGAAGGTACCTTTGTTGTTTGTCATTTTATTAAACTGGGAGTCATGTTGGATTTTTCATTTCATTTAACATGAATGTGTGCTATTTCATTGCAGGCACGTCCGCAGGCTAGCAAGTTTCGGTATGCTGCACTTGCGGAGGAGGATAAAATGGAGGAGGTGTTTGATGCTTGTTGTGTCACAAATGAGCATGCGAGGGTGCCAATGCCAACATATCAAGGTTCTACGTCTCGAATCAATTTGGATGATGAGTCTGGTTGTGAAGGTGATGAAACTCAGGTTACACCTCGTCCTAATCGTGCTAAGGGTGGGAAGAAGAGGGCATGTCCTTATTCGCCAAGTCCTAAGATGAATGAAAAGTGGGCAAGTGAGCATGCAAAAAATGAGGCATTTGTGCGTATGGTGGACCTGTTTGATTCAAGGAACAAGAGAGATGCAACTCAAGTTTCAGCAAGAGAGGAGATTCACGAAATGATGGCCATGGTAGAGGCGGATGGTGGTGCACCTGGGAGTGATGTTCATTTCTATGCTTCACAACTATTTAGGGATCAGACAAATCGTGATGTTTTCTCTGCCTTCAAGGGTCACGAGCCTAGTGCGAGGCTTCTATGGATAAACAGAACATGGGAGTTCAACAATAAGTAGAACCTCTATGTTTCAAATGCTTTCAACTTGTATCGTAGTTAACTATTTTATTTTGTTGAACCATTGTATTTGCTTTGAACTTGTACCGACTTGAATTATGTTGTTTGCCTTCTTATGAAGTACTCTTTTGCTACTACACCTTGTTATGAACTACTCTTTTCCTACTGCACCTTGTTATGAGCTACTCTTTTCCTACTGTACCGAATTGTGGTAACCTCCTATGTGTGTATGTGGTTGTGGCAGATGGATAAAAAAAGCAAGAAGATGAGGAATTTGAGGCTGGAATGCTTGCATTTGCTTTGGAAATGGCGTCGTCAAGCAAATCATTGCCGTATGCGTCAAGAAGATTACCACTTGTTATAGGCCTCCAATGGGTGGAAGAGAAGGAGAAGGATCCAAAAGCTTTCTATGCTATGTTCAGAATGAGGAGGTCAGTGTTTTACCCATTACATGATCTGTTGGTTGAGAAGTATGGGCTTAAGTCAACTTGCAACATATCATCCAAAGAAGCGCTGGCACTTTTCTATGGACTTTGGGAACAACGCAGACCACTGACAATGTTGCAGATCGGTTTGCACATAGTCGTTCTGTCACTAACAAAAAATTCCATGAGGTTTTGGAGTGTGTAGACCACATGGCCGGTGACTACATTAGACCAATGGATCCATCCTTCTCTGAACCTCATCCCATACTTAGAAAAACAAGGTTCTGGCCTCATTTCAAAAATGCTATTGGAGCCATAGATGGAACACATATTAAAGTGGTTGTGCCTAAGGAATTGGAGCCCCAACACAGGAACAGAAAAGGGTACACAAGTGAAAATGTCATGGCAGTGTGTGATTTTGATATGAGGTTCACTTTTGTTGTTCCTGGATGGCCCGGATCTGTTCATGACACACGTGTATGGAGCGATGCTATAGTTCGTTATGAGCATTTCCCACAACCACCAACAGGTAATCTCTTGTATGTACACATGTTATTATGGTGATGCTACTGTACCTTCTTGTTAACCTCCTATGTCTTATTGTAGATAAATACTACCTTGTCGACTCTGGATATCCAAACAGAGTTGGATATCTAGCACCATACAAAGGACAACGGTATCATGTACCCGATTTCCAACAACACCCTCCCATGGGGAGGTATGAGACATTCAACCATCGTCATTCTTCTTTGCGAAATGTTGTCGAAAGAACGTTTGGTGTTCTCAAGATGAAATGGCGTATTCTCCAAGGCATACCACGGTACAAACCGGAGACCCAAAAGATGATCATCACTGCGTGCATGTGTCTTCACAACTACATCCGTGATAGCAAATTACGTGACGAGCATTTTGACAAGTTTGACAATGATGCGTACGTGCAACCTGCACAACCGTTTACAGGTGCCAACACTTTACCACCTGAAGATGATGGTACCATGAACGCTACACGTGAGGCTATTGCTGTCAGTCTTGTACCTTGAGAGCGTCCATCTATTTGTAGTTTGCAATTTGCTTTTAACTTGTAATATTTAGCACTATATAATATTTCCAACTTTGGTCCTAAATTGTAATACTAAGCAATTTATGATTTTGCAACTTGCTCTATATTGTAATATTATATGCTTCATGAGATTTGCAACTCGTTTTCGTGTTCAAAATAACCAAGTGTTGCATATATATCACACACGTCGGTCTAGGGGCGTTACAGACATTTCAGCACACAACTCATACAACAATCATAGGTTAGAATCACAGAAAAGAACTGGGCAGACGATTCTGTGGGCAGATGATTCTCTGGGCAGTTTCCCAGAATCACGATTCTGGAGAATCATGAGGCTAAAAGAACTGGCCCCAAGATTCCAGCCATTACTGCCTCCTCGGTAGATCATAATGAATCTTTTTCACTTCAAACAACATGGTCAATCTTGTTCCATTCAAAAAAGATGATGCATCTTACTAAAGAGCGCCCATTCGGCTCAAAATACAGGAATCAATATCTTTTTTTTAAAGGAGCGACACATCTTAGTGCGTAAAGAGAAGGCATAAGTGGGGTCATAATTACTATAATTAACCTAACTTTGTGGATTCTAACTTCTAAGACCTAGCAGGAGAGCAATATTTTCATCCACATTATTATACTCGATTATCCTTATAATGTAAACCTTTTCATAGAAAAGAGGAAATACATTGCGTTGTCATCTGTATCGTAGTAGCCATAACAGAACTCTATATGCATCTCGTCCTAGGTTTAATGTAACGACAACTAAACTGTTCCTGAAGTAGTTTCAAGTGTGCCACCTCTGTTGATGTATATGCAGCTAGTACAAATTTCTATGGTAGATTTTAGATAGAAAGGGAACCAATGAACTTCGATTGTGAGCTCCATGGGTTTCTGGAGCTTCATGGGTTTATTGTCCATTGTGTCCCCCAACTCAACGTCGATTGTGAGCTCAGTGTCAGACTTGAACCAATGAACTGTACCAGCAGGAACGTCTTTCCATTTGCGAACACCTACATAGCCATCCAAAAACAAGAAGAATGAAGGCTAACTGATGCATCTGTTCTGGGCGTGAGCGGCAGGTAAAGTACAGATACGGAGAAAAGGTGATAGCAAGGTACCATGTCGATTAATTGAAGCTGAATTTTGTTCCTTTGTTCTGCCTACTGTATGCCTCCAGTCCTTTGTTCTGCCTACTGTATGTCAAACTCGTGAATATAGCAACAGCACAGGAAGGTGTGAGGTTCTCCTGTCAAACTCGTGGACATCAGGAAGGGAGGGAGAGGCAGGGGACTCATGGACATCAGGAAGGGAGGGAGAGGCAGGGAGGCGACCATGGCATGGGACGGCGGCGGCTGCGCGCGGCGCCGGCGCTCGGGAAGACGGAGGACCATCATGGCGCGCGAAGCGAGGCGCAGAGGAACGGATCTGGTCGCGCAGAGGCCCACTTGCGGGAGAGGCAGGGAGGCGGCCATGGCAGGTCGTTCTGGAGGGAGGCGACCATGGCATGGGACGGCGGCGGCTGAGCGCGGCACCGGCGCTCGAGAAGACAGCGGACCATGGAGGCGCGTGGAGCGAGGCGGAGACGCACGGATCTGGCCGCTCCCACGTCAGATCGGGCCGCAGTGGAGCTCCACATCGGGATCCATGGGCCAGAGGCAAGATTTGTGAGAGAGAGGTCGGGAAGGGAGAAGGGAGAAGAAGAGAGATAGGGCGCGCGGGAGGGATTACCGGACGAAGGCTGGAGATCGGCAGCGGTGGCGCTGGACGCCGGTGGTGTCAGATGCAAGCCAGAGGAGGGAGAAAACCGTGAGGGAGAAAACCGGTTGGGGGGAAAGAAAATCGAGTGGGACGGAACGGGAGGAAAGAAAATCGGTGGGCGAGGGATCGTACGAGAGGCTTGACGAAACGTAACAGGGGAAACGGAACGCTACATTTCTTTTAGATAGTAGAGATTTCATCATCGAATCCAAAGGGGGAGAAAGGAGCACTCACATCCGACCGTTCGCCCCGAGCCTCGCCCGCGCCCCTGGACGGTGGGACCCACGTGCAAGCCCGAGCAGAGGAACTCGCCGCCCGGCGGCCGGCGGCCGGCGTGTAAAACCCTAAACCCTCGCTGCCCCCGGCCCATGCCCCGCGCCCCGAAACCCTAGCCCCCGCTCCGCCTCGTCATGCCACCGCGGCCGTCTCTCCAGTCGCTGCTCCTCATGGCGGCCTCCACCTCCACGGGCGCCGGGGGCTCGGGCCTCCTCGTCGCCGCGCGCCGCCGCTTCCCCGCCGCCTTCGCCGCCCTGGGGGGGCAGCGCATCCGCCTGCTCCACTCCTTCTCCTCCCGGACCCGCCTCCCCAGGCGGCCCGAGCTCGCCTGCTGCTTCGGGACCGCCCCCGCCGAGGCCGTGCCCGCCGCCCCGCGCTCCAGGAATGGTAATGCGACAGGTGCCACTCTCAGAGGCTCTCTGGTTCTGCTCTGCGGTGCAGGAGTTTCTTTTTCTTTGGGTATTGCACAGCTGCGTGAGACAGGGAGTCCGGTTGTTGTTTTTACTGATGTGTTGCCATTCTGGGATGACAGTTCTTTCGATGGAGTACAGAAGGGCTTGTGAAGAACGGATAGGGCAGGTGGTCGAGAAGATGAAAAAGGAGGGAATAGATATGAGCCAAAGGAGGGTTGGCGCTTTTCAACGGAGGATTTGCCCAAAGGTATGCCTTTTCTGATACCAAGAATTGTTGTTTCCATTTGCTTTTCTTTTCATGATGTATTTAGCTGGATAAGAAAGTAAGCTACAAGTTTTTTTTTCTGGGGATGAGTATATCAAGACTTAACAGCCATAATTTGTATTGATCAGTTTAATTATCTCATTTCTGTTTCACATATCGTGCACGTTGGAAGTACAATGTATTAACGAGCCTTTCACAGAACAAGCGTTCTTGAAGAATGAAGCAGATGTAAATTATGATCCATTTGATGACCAGCTTAGGGCATTATTAACCGATCCCTAAAAAATAGAGGAGTAAACATCGGAGTAAACCTTAGTGAAGTACTCCCTCCGTTCCAAAATAGATGAACCAACTTCATACTAAAGTTAGTACAAAGTTGAGTCATCTATTTTGGAATGGAGGGAGTATATTTACTCCACTAAGTTTTAGCCGGACCTAGCCGATCCCCTATATATAACGGAGTAAAACTTATTTTTTGTTTATGCATTTCGTCGCACACTTGTCAAGCACAATCGCCATCACAAACATTCTCCATAAAGCAATAGCAATCGAATCCTCTCTGGAAATTGACCAAGCAAATCTGAAGCGGGCGGGAGGTGGGCGTGAGCGAGGGAGTGCCAGAAATTTTACTCCAGAGCCAATCAGCCGAGTATATTTAGGGAAATGATTGGGGCCGGAGGATAAATTTTACTCCACTATGGCGGATTGGGGATCGGTTAGGTGCGCGTTAGGAGTAAAACCGAATTTTTACTCCTCTAACACCGGATAGGGGACCGGTTAGAAATGCCCTTAAAAACATACCCATCTGTATATAATATACTCTCTACAAAGTTGTACTAAGGGTGAGACACTTATTTTGGGACGGAGGGAGTAGAAGATAGATATATGCTATTTTGGTGATCCATTGTACTTTATATTTTGATCTATTAAACAGCAAATGATTAAGTATGATTTCCCTTCTGTTAACTAGTGCAAAGGGGGTTCAACTAAGGACCGAAGCCTCAGCGTCTTCATCCGGGAAAATGGGTGAGTTTTTATGTACAACACACTTTGAGCTTGTTAGTCGGAGTTGTTTCTTAAGGTATATGTGTGTAGGCTATCTGTCATCTCATCTCTGTTCTATGCTGAGTACACATGGAAACTGGACTTGTTTTAGAGCGAGTTGTGGATGGAAAGGCTATACCCAGGTGAGTTTACCAACAACTTAAAAGAAAACTGAAAGTAATATAACATCTTGATACCACTATTTTTCTGTCTTGCGTCTGCAGCCTGATGGAGTTTCGAAGGCGTACCAAGCAAATAAGGACGCAGGAAATGAAAATGGAAGTGACCAGGAAGTCAAAGCAAATCAGCCAGTCAAGGTTGTCAGAAAACTCGTGAAGAGGACCTGAGTCTCGAGCCTCTTTGTGATGAGGTAATGGAAGTATTATCAAGTAGACTTTTTTGATTGGTATATTCTTCAAAAGATACTGAAACCATTTTGATAGTTCTCTTTTGCATTCTTTGATGTATGCTGGCAAAAACTTTTGCACATGGGTATTCTGTAAGATGGTTATCTCTTGCAGCTCGTGACATACTTCTCGGAAAGAATGATATCGGCAAAAACACTTCGAAGGAACAATGTATCACAACGTAAAAGGAATGACAAGGTATAACTGTACGCTGATGCATTTTTAATATGCAGAAACATGCATTGTGATACGTACATGTGGCATTTTATTTGCAGATTGTAATTGCTTTCACCTATAGACGTGATGAAGTCCTTGTTGGCTGCAAATACAGGGAGGTCTCTAAGAGATTTTCACAGGTTTGTTGTGCTCTTCCTTTTCAGGATTCATGCTTAATTTATATTTTTATGAATATTATTCGTACTCATTTTTTCTTCTTACCTACCAGGAGGTGAACACTGAGAAAATTTTGTATGGTCTGGATGATATAAAGCAAGCACGCGATGTTATCATTGTATGTTCTACATTAGCCATGCGACATTTTTCTGTTCTTTTTCTGCCAATCAATTTGAGTTTGAGTTCACAAATTATTTATTAGCTTGTTGTCCTTTCTGACATTGCAGGTTGAGGGTGAAATTGATAAACTTTCCATGGAGGAGGCTGGCTATCGTAATTGTGTGAGTGTGCCACATGGTGCACCAGCTAAAGTATCAAAGAAACCCCCGGACAAAAATCATGTTAGAACTATTTTTTGATACTGCTGCTAGTTTCTGTCACTAGAGTTTATGTTTGCCAGTGTTATTTTTTTAGTGTAGGTCCTTTGATGTGAGCTGATCTGTACTGGAAACCTTAACTGTGAGCTAACATCTTCTTACGTTCCCTGTAAAGCTAGGATAAGAAGTATTTATATCTGTGGAACTGCAAAGAGTATCTTGACCCGGTGCGCATTTTCCTCGTTTCAGAAGTTATTTGCAAACTCTATTGCTAAGATAGAAGTTTTGGTGTACTGAATATGTTTCACTACATGGTATTAGGCATCTAGGATAATACTGGCAACGGATGCTGATCCTCCAGGGCAGGCTCTTGCTGAGGAACTTGCTCGACGTCTTGGTAAAGAAAGGTTTGTGTGCCATTGTGTTGCAATCACAAGCTTCCTCAATTACTTTAATTACATATGACTGTGCAGGTACTCATTTAACTCGTTTGCCACATTTAATTTGATGTAATCAGGTGTTGGAGGGTCAAATGGCCAAAGAAGAATGAGACAGAATTTTACAAAGATGCTAACGAGGTTTGTTATGGCATGCATAGGCAACTTTGACTAATAAATAATATTGCTACCATTCTTCTGTTTGTATTTCATGCCGAAAGATTTTCTGATGTTACAAGCACGATCAGGGCCTAATAGGAATATAAATGTCCTGCACCTAACGTGACTCTCAAGATAAACTTATGCCAACTTGTATCAAGAGTCTAACATCCTCATCCGAGATTGTAGTATTAAAGTATTAATATGCTTTCTGAAAGTAATCTAGTTGTGCTCTTCTTAATTAAAGCCTGTAAGGTTTTGTGTGTGCAATGAATCTACATTCTGAAGAACCATCTGAAATGTATAGCCACATTTGAGTTCAGTTCCTACTGTCTTTAGCTCTGTTTTTACGAAACTAGGCAAATTTGTCTTGGAACTGTAATTGATCCTTATAGCTCCTTTTTCGACTACAGGTACTTGTGTCCTTAGGACCACAAGCATTGAAAGAGGTTATACAAGGTGCTGAACTGTTTAGGATTTTAAACTCTTGATAGTTATTATCTAAGACTTCGTGGGAATGAGCTTGGAATTCCTACTGCTTGGAAATGTGGATGGGCTCTACAAGGTATCTTCGTGAAATGGTATCTAGTGGCGTACAGCCTAATTATGTCACTGTTGTCACCCATCTTGCCCTCTGCGCCTGTGTTGTAAATCTGCAACATGGGTGGGAGCTTCCCACCCACATTGTTAAGCATGGGTTTATAGGGTATCGCTTGTTGTGGAACTCTCTTATTGACATGTACTTCGAGTAAGGCAAGCTCTCTGTAGCGCAACATGTCTTTGATACCATGGAGGACCGCAGTGGCGGAGCTAGCATTTGAGAACAGGGTGGTCCGCCCTTCCCCCCAAAAAACGAAAAAAATGACATGTGAATGTTCTAACTAATTATCAATATCACATAGAAATAGATTAATATGGTCTTACAAACACACTAAAATTCTCAACTAAGTCTAAGTAATTCTCAATTAAGTCCAAATTTTGCATAAAGAAGCCTACATGGTATACTACATGGAGCATAGTACATACCTTGAGAAGTTCAAAAAGACTATGTTTCTGGTCTACGCTTTTGCAATGCCATGAAGGTATAAATTATATCATCTTCATTCACCTCAGAGAAAATATCCCTCTCAATGTATGTGACTAGGCAATCATCCAAAAGGCTATCACCCATCTCATTTCTCAACTTGCTCTTTACTAAACTCATAGCAGAAAATGCTCTCTCAATATTTGTCGTGGCCACCGGTAGAATCGGTACCAACTTTAGAAGCAAGTACACCAAATTATGAATAATATGTCTCCCTGTTTGAAGAAGCTGAACCGAGAGATCAACAAGATTTCGATGGCCACATCTGGCATAGCCTCTGCCTTCTTCTTCCTTTTCTTCATAGCTTCTCTTTGAAAAAGAAAAACAATGTATCTGGTCCTCTTCATTTCTTCAACAATTCTACAATAAGAATTACTTTCTATCAATAAAGCTATTTGGGGCAGAAATGATGTGCAAAATTATGCATGTGTTTGGTTATCTATTGGATAGCATAGCACAGAACAAATAAACCATAAATTAGAAATGAGGAATCAGAAATTGGGCAGTTCATACCTTAAATCGGGCTCAGCTGAGTTGCTACCGCAGGACATGGGCACTGGGGCACTGGGCGGCCGCGGCCGGCTTAGCAGGGGCGTCAGACAGGCAGGGGCAGGGACGCGGCACCGCACACGTGCAGGGCAGAGGCGCACGTGCAAGCAGCTCGCAGGGGGGCGGGAAAAGGAAAGGGATCCTCCTAGAGCCACGGAGGCTGGGCTCTGGCCAGCGACCGGCGAGGGCGGCGAGCCGGTGATGGCGAGGGCGGCCGGCGTCGGGAGTAGGGCACGGGGCGGCGGGTTCTGCTCGATGATCTGGACGAGGGGCGTGTTGTGGTTGCATCAGTTGGGCTGCGTTCGGGTTATTGGGCTATTTTTTTTTCTCTCTAGCCCAGTAACAGATCCATAGGTATATAGGTTAACCCAAAATCCCAGGGTGGGCCGCGGCCCACCCTGGCCACCCTATAGCTCCGCCCATGGAGTCCGTGATATGGGGCCAGTTCTTTTGGGCAATTCTCCGAGAAGCTGGGGAGGGGGTCAATTCTCGGAGAATTGCCCAAAAAAACTGGCCCATGATATCCTACATTAAGGGCGCGTTTGGTGTCCCTCCACTCCGCTCCCGGAGCGGACGGAGCTGGAGTTATAATCCCTAGAGCGAGCTAACAGATGCTCCGTAGATTCAAGGATTTGAAGGAGTGGCGGACTGCCGAACGCGGCCTAAATGATAGCAGGATCTGAAATGCAAGAGAAAGGAACAGTTGCGCTACGGCTTTTTGACCAGATGATTGATAGTGGGATTGACCCAGGCCACATCATCCACGATCGTCAAGCGGCTGCCGGGTCGGGCGACGATGACGGAGGAGAAGCGGTCGGCTAGCCCAGCATGACCTACGAGGTCACCGTGAAGTATAGGCTAGTTTAGTTTTTTTTAAGGTTTTCAGTTTACCGGACTTAATACCGTTTGGTTTTATGTATAAATTATCCTAGTTTCAACGAAATCTGTCGTGTTTATAACAAAATTTGCTTGATTTGATCGAATTTCGTCCGGTCAGATTGAGTTGTTATGAAATGTATGCGGCTAGCGTTGGATTGCTGCCTCTCGCATCCGTGTCCGTGGACTGGTCCTCCTTATTCGTGGACTGGTCTCCCTGTCCGTGAATAGATGCGGGATGAAATTTGCGGGTTGCCGTTGGAGATGCCCTTAGTAGCTCAGATCCATTACAAGTGAACAAAGATAGTCTCTTGCAAGACCAAATGAAAATACGGCATGCCAACATACATATGTACCTGCCTATGTAGGATGCTTTAGGAATTTCATACGTAGAACGAGCTAGTATACCGGTAATTCACTTCTGAACCTAGGCTCAGCTGCACCCGCCCTTACAAAAAAATCAACAAATATTAGAAATTCAAAAAATTCTGATTTCTTTTTTATGGTAAATAATTTGACGCGTGAGGTACGCTCTAAGTTTCAAATCATTTGGACATCTGAGAAGCTCTCGGCAAAAAAAAAAAATTCGGGGTCTGTAAAAATGTTTACTGTTCTGACCCGATTTGTCTTGTTTGCTGAGAGTTTCTCAGAAGTCCAAATGATCTCAAATTTGGAGCGGACCTCACGTGATAAAATGTCTACCACGCAAAAAAAGATTGGAATTTTTTGAATTGTTTTGAATTTTTTGTGACTTTTTTCCTGGACGGGTGCAGATGAGTCTGGGCACCGAAATGCAAAAAGAAAAAAACATGCGGTTTAATTCATCTAAAAACACATTAGAGAACGTAAACAAAAAGACATATTTGCAAACTTTGGATCTTAAGCTAAATATTTGAAACAAACAACAACTCACGCAGGAATCACTAGAGACCTTGTCTTTTTTATCGCCAATAATTTTTATAAATCTGTATCGAGCAAGTAGGGACAAGATTATATATACAAAATAACTAAAATGAGGCCGAAAATTGCCAACATGCCGGAGAAGGGACAACTAACACACTGTGCCTCATGCATTATCCCATATAACCAACCTGCAGCATGTAGGATTGTTATCGATCATCAGTTCATCATTTCAGAAGAATAAAAATTGACCAGAAGTGAATCGCTGTTACGCCTTTCGGGCCAATATTCACAAACCAGGCATCATGCACATATCAGTATGCAACATTGCTACCAATCCTAGAATTGGAGCAATTGACATGACAGAACATGATAAAACATAGCATTGCCCAAAATCACAAATTTGACATCCATTGCATGCAGCAATTCGATTCAATCCGGTTGTCCCACTAATAAGATGCAGATCAAACATTAAACTAGATAGTTGGAGCCGTTAGAGATTAAGTAAATGCAGATGCATGCTAGCAGCAGCTAGAAAATTAGTAATCTGACTGAAATGGATTTAAATCATAAGTCTGCATAACGAACTAGTTGAATCCCCCTTTGACGATCAACAATGCATGCGGTCCATGAGGTGCTTGCTGACCACAAATCGACCATCACAGCTAGAACAAAATACAAACTGGGGAATGCACGCGTTAATATCAATTGCCAATTTGCCACCCCAAATTTGGCATTCGATTCGATTGTCCCACAGATAAGATGCAGACCGAAATTACACTATTACATTACACCTAACTGTTGAAGTGATCCAGAAAGATAGCCAGAGTCATCCACACAGATAGCAGCATAGCATAGCAGCAGATTAATCTGACCAAACTGAACTGAAACCATAAGCCTGAATAATAAAGCAGCTAGAGATCATCATAGGTAAAAAAGACTGATAGCATGAGCATGGCTAAGATCAACAATTCAAGGGATTCCACCCCCTTCAATCGCTTGTCCACAGCCTCGATCGATCAGGTGAAGTAGCGAGCTGCCTAATCTGTTGATGGATATGGCCCGTCCTGCAGCAAGATGATTTGGACAGTCAGATTGATGGATGAATTGGACAGTCAGATTGATGGAAGGAAGGACAGAAGAGGAAGGTTTGGGCTTTGGGCAGACCTCGGAGATGTAGGCGACCCTGTCGGTGAACTCGGCGAGTCTGGCGAGCTCCTTCCGGTCGAGGAAGCGGGAGAGCACGGCGACGGCGAGGCTCAGGATGGTGCACCCGCTGTCCAGGAAGTCGAGCGCCTTGTCCAGGTCGATGGCTGTCTTGGGCTTGCCGTCCGGCGCGGAGGTGTCGTCGTGCTTTTCCGCCGGGGTGCGGGGGGCGGGAGCCGACGAGGTGCTCGATGCAGCGCGGGATGTGGTACTCCTCGGGCAGCTTGACGGCGAAGAGCGCGGCCTCGACGCGGGCCAGGGCCTCGGGCTGGGTGGTGGGCGGGCCGGGAGGCGGTGCGCGAGCAGCGCGTCGTGGAGCTGCTCGTCGGGCATGCGGGCGAAGGCGGGGTTCATGGAGTAGCGGCCGCCGTTCTGGACGGCTAGCTCGAGGCAGGTGCTCAGCATGCGCGCGCCGGCCTCCATGCCGATGTAGTAGACCTTGAAGAGGTCCGAGGCGAGGTCCCCGAGCTTGTCCTCGTCGGGAGCGGCAGGGCCGGCCTGCAGGCGCAGCAGGCAGCGCTGGAAGTGCAGGAGGCGGTCGCGCTGCGGGCGCAAGTTCTTGGCGGCCATCATGGCCTGCATGAGGACGGTCCCTACCTCCTCTTTGCTCACCTCTCCCGCCATGGCCCCAGCTTGCTTGTGGAGACACACTCTCTCTCTCCCTCTTTCTCTCTCTCTCTCTCTCGGAGGCGGAAGGAACGGAGGGGATCGGGGATGAGGATGACCTGAGACCTGACTGACTGACGAACCTACCTCCTCCTTGCTCACCTCTCCCGCCATGGCCCCAGCTTGCTTGTGGAGACACTCTCACTCTCACTCACTCACTCACTC
>NC_041393.1:649720217-649768880 GCF_002162155.2 Triticum dicoccoides
GGGGGTCCCTTTTTCATTCAGTTTCATGTTAACCCTTGACACGCAACTTCCCTCGGTGGCGGCCGGTTGCATCTCATACATGCAAGGGGAACGCTAAAAATTAGTCGACCGAGACTTTACGACCTGTATTCAGTCTCTGATGTGTTTTCTTTTTCAAAACACACTAGGCCTTTCCGATCTGAGAGGCTGGCAGCAGCATAGTATGCCTTCCGCTACGTGGGTTGTGGGTTGTGTGTTGTGGTTTGCGGCCCGTTCTTTTGTGCTTTTCTATTTTTATATTGTCATAGCTGTCCATGTAAATCTTTGTATGTTTTCTTCTTCTTCTTTTTTGCTGGGTTGTGTGCACCGTGTATGTACAGAAAAAGAAAGTTAATGGGGCTGCTGACTCTATGTGTATGTATACAGTATACATGTGTACTTGTCTAGCTTTTTACCTTTCTTTTTTCATTTCTTTTTAGTAGATTTTCCATTTATTTCTTTACTTGTATTTTCATTTTTGATTTATTATCTTTCTTGTTTAGGAAATATGGAACATTCAATTTTTTTAAGAACCTACATTTTGACGCGCATGAACAATTTTTATTCTCACAGGTTGTTGTCTTAATTTTTTATTCAGAGTTGTCGTTGCCTTTCCTACATGGACTTTTGTTTTATTTGCTTATTTGTATTTTGTTTATATATTTTTTTACTTTGTTTCTTTGTGTATTACCCAAAAATAATTTTTTATTGTGTTTATGTGCTATGTTTTTTTTCACGGGCGTACACCGTAAAGTTGCATGCCTAACACTAGGCATGCAACTGCAAGTGTCGCCCTCGACTGCAACTAACCTTTATTCTATTGGAGGATAGTGGAAGAGGGGAGGGGTAGTTGTGTTTGTCACAAGGCATGCAGTTGCAAATGTCGCCCTCAACTACAACTGCATGTCTACAAGCGAATGCAATTGACTTTTGTTCTGTTGGTGGGCGGCAGGAGAGGGGGTAGTTGCATGCCTCAGACTAGGCATGCAACTGCAAGTGTCGTCCTTGACTGCAACTGCATGCCTACCGGCCACCCGATTGCAACTGGTCTTTTTGTTATGTCGGAGGACATCGGGAGGGGGGCACAGTTGCATGTCTGACTGTAGGCACACAACTGCAAGTGTCGCCCCCGACTGGAATTGCATGTCTACCCATCCGACTACAGCTGACCTTTGTTTCGTCGGAGTGTGGCGGGAGAGGGGGAAGTTTCATGTTTGACACTAGGCATGCAACTGCAAGTGTCACACTCGAGTGAAACTGCATGTCGACGCACCCAACTGCAACTGGCGTTTGTTTTGTCAGAGGGCGGCGGGAGAGGGGGGCAATTGCATGTCTGACGCTAGGCATGCAACTGCAAGTGTCACCCTCAACTGCAACTGACCCTTGTTTTGCTGGAGGGCGGCAGGAGAGGGTGTGTGGGCGGAGTGAGGTAGTTGCATGTCAGACACTAGGCATGCAACTGCAAGTGTTGCCCCAGAATGCAACTGCATGTCTACCCAAAGAACTGCCATTGACCTTTTTTGTCGGAGCGCGACAGGGAGGGGGGAGTAGTTGCATGTCTGACAGTAGGCATGCAACTGCAAATATCACCCTCGACTCTGTGGTGTTTGTCGGTGGGAGGGGCAATTGCATGTCTGCCATTAGACACACAACTCCAAGTGTCGCCCCCAAGTGCAAATGCCTGTCTTCAATGCAACTGCAACTTTATGGTGTTTTGTCGGGGAGGAGCAATTGCATGTTTATCACTAGGCATGCAATTGTAAGTGTCATTCTCGAGTGCAACTGCATGTCTTCAATGCAATTGTAACTCCATGGTGTTTTGTTGGAAGAGGGCAGTTTCATGTTTGTCATTAGGCATGCAATTGCAAGTTCGTCCCCCGACTACAACTCTGTGTGGTTTGTTGGTGGGGAGGGGATAGTTGCATGTCGTCTTAAAATGTACGCAATTGGAAGTTTTGCCCCGGAGTGGTACTGTATGTCTTCAATGCTACTACAAACTTGTGGTGTTTTGTCGGGGAAGGGGTTGTTGCATGTCTGTCATTAGACATGCAACTACAAGTGTCGCCCACGACTGCAACCCTATGGTGTTTGTCAGTGGGGAGGGACAGTTATATGTCTGCCACTTGGCACACAACTGCCAGTGTCGTCCCTAAGTACAAGTGCATGTGTGCAACACGACTACAACTATGCGGTCTGTGGTGTTTTTGTCAATGGTTGGTGGCAGATGCATGTCTGTCACTAGGCATGCAACTGCAAGTGTCGTCCCGACTGCAACTCTGTCGTGTTTATCGGGGGTAGGGCGGCAGTTGCATGTCTGTCACTAGGCACGCAACTGCGAGTGTCGTCCTCGAGTGCAACTTGCGCCAAGGGATGTTGGCCAGTTGCATGTATAACGTTAAACCTTCAACTGAATGTGTCACAATCAGCCCACAAATGCGAGCGGTACAACAAGACTGCAACTGTAAATTTGTGTCCTAATTTTTTAACTTCAGTTTTTCTTCTCATTTCCCTTTTCCTTTTTCCCTTTTTTGTTTTTATCCTTTGTTTTCCATTATCCATTTTTAATTTTCCTTTCTCTATTTTATTATTTTAATTTTTTCCTCCTGTTTATCTGGTTAATTTGCTTTTTTTCCCTTTAATATGATTTTCATTTCCCATTAGTAGAAATACATTTCCTTGTGTGTATATGAATATTTAAAAATACATGTTCAAGTTTTTTTTTAAAATAATTAGTGAGCACTTTTCCGATATGCGGTGAACATTTTTCAATACGCGATGAAAAATTTTCTAGAATTATTCATGCAATTCATTTAGTAAATGTTCCTGTATTTTTAAAAAGTGTTTATGTATTTGAAAACATAATTCATATTTATTTTAAACTCTCCATAAAATTTAAAATTGTTCACGGTTCTTAAAAAATGTTCATGTAATTTTTAGAAAATGCTCGCACACATTTTTAGAAATTGTTCATGTAACAAAATTGTCCTTTGTCCTTCTGTACTTTGACAACCGCAGGCAGCAACTTCATAGCTCGTCAGCAAGCAATAGCAACCACAAAATTATTATTGTTTCTTTGTGTTCAAATCCTTTATAATTTTTCATGAACGAAAAATGACAATAAGTTATATGCCCATCTAAAAAAACACTACAAGCATGCATTGTATTGCATATACAAGAATTTTCCGGGAAAAAAATGCTATGATTTGAACAAAAAAGTTACCTCACTTGTTGAGGTTGTAGCTTTTTTGAGAAACGCTGAGGTTGTAGCTGGATAGCAAAACACATATTATATTTGTAGTTGTACAGCCCAAGTACAAGAAGAGGAAAAAATCCGGCAAAAAGCAACAGATTGCAGGGAAAAGAAAAAGATGAGATAACGGCCCAGTAGAAGTATAAAGCCAGCCCATAACAGCAAAAACACGCAAACAGTCACATAAACGAAGCAGGCCTGGCTTGTACATATATGCTAATGTCATATACGTATGCTGATGTCATCAGTCGACTGAGACTTCGCAAAGTCTCAGTCAACGTAGACCTAGACAGACCTTGCAACTGAGTTTTTTTAATCTTGTTCTTAATTTTTTTTTACATGAACGATCTTTTTTACAATACAAATTGTTTTTTGAAGAATGATAGGAAAACAAAGAGCGAGCAAGATGATATGGAGAGTAGGAATTATATTTTGCTTTCTTTTTTCCATTTTTGATATTTTACTTCTTTGTCATAAATATATTTTTATACAACTCAAACCCATTTAAAAGAACAGAGCACAATTAAATTTAATATACATGGTGCTGTGAACTGCTGCAGTCTAAGAACATGGTTAGAGAAAGAAGAAAACAACTCATATGGGAGGAGCACTATTGATCTAAAGGATACACTGGATGCCTGCATAGCTGACACAGGACTTGTGCTTGATCATCTGGAGTTGGGCTGTTTCATCATGTACCACCTCCACACCGGTGATGACAGCAGCCTGCTTGTCACTCTTGGTCCTGCCCTCGTCCCCAATGTCGAAAACTTTGTTGATGCAAAACCTGCCGGCTCCCAGGTAGAGCAGGCAGCCCCTTATTTGCACCCAGCCCCGAGGCGGGTCAAGGACTTGCCACTCGCGTAGCATCCTGGGAGCCCCGCCGTCGAGGCTGGAGAGGTCCGACGCACACAGGTTGTTGGGGCTGCTGTCAGCCATGCCGAACCAGAGGTTGTCAAGCTCGGGGACATGCTCGGCCCTGCCGCAGAAGGGCAGCGCCCAGCGGCCAGCCTTCCTCCACTGGCGGCTAGACGTGTCGAAGCAGTAGGTCCCGACGGGGCTGCGCCCGGAGGAGGATACGCAGATGGTGGAGCCTGCATTGAGCAGCGTGTAGGAGTGGATAGCGGTGCAGTCGTAGGCCGGGTCGTTGACATAGGGCGGCGGCGGGAGCCGGCTCCACTCCCAGCAGCTGTTCTCGCCGTAGGCGAGGGACTCGAAGCTGCAGGAGCTGCGGCCGGTGGGGAACCTGTCCATGACGTACAGAGCCACGGCGACGCGGGGGTCGGGGCCGCCGGCGCGAGCGATGGTGAACGAGATGGGGCTGTCCCCCTTGGGCTCGCCGAGGCTGGGGGCAGGCTGGACGCAGCCCGAGCTCGCGTCGCAGAGGATGGTGTGGCCTGCCGAGTCGACGGAGAGGATCCCGCTGCTGCTGTCGCCGCCGCCGCCGCCGCCGCCCCGCCCGTACAAGGGCAGGAAATCGAGCCGCATGTCGTCCAGGCCGTACGCCTCGAGCCTGAGCTTGGGCGCGGGCATCCTCGACAGGGCCGGAATCTTCTTCTTGGGCGCCGCCGCGGCTCGCGCTTCCTCCACGGATGCGTAGAAGAGCTTCTCCTCAGGCTTGATGCGGCTCACCGAGTAGGTGGTGCCTGTGCGCATCACCACGTTCACGAACTGCCGCGCCGCCCTCATTTACCTGCCCTGCCACTGAAAGATGAGATTTCTTTTTTCTTCTGACATTGTAATAGACAAACAAGATCTCTACAGACAAAACAAAACAGAAGGATAAAAATCGAAGAGGAAAGATTAAGTTTTGGGAGCAGCAATACCTGCAGCAGGGGAGGACTCGACGAATCGAATCGGTTACTGCGGCGGCCAGGACTGGCGGCGGCGGCGGCTGGGAGAACTGGGATGGAAGGATGGGATCTAGGTCTTGCCCCCTTTCTTCTGATCTTAAATGGATCAAACAGATGGGTAGACAATGGGCCGACTGGGCCGCATTACCACGGATCTGCCCAGACAAGGCCTCTCTTCAATTTCCATGGAGTATAAATTTGCATGCAAGTATTTTTTTTTATGACAGAAAACAGTTGTAGTAGCATAATGCTAGTGCATTTTTTTTAATGTTTTGGTTTTCTGTCTTGTTATGCAAGTAGTGCCAACGGGTGAGATTGTTATAGGCTGGATGGGATGCTCCAAGGGAGGGAAAGGTGTTCGGTTTTTCTACTAACTGAGTTGATGAACAAATTATCCTGCTAATTTATATACAGGAACCAATAGTTAGGGTGACCGAAATTTCGGTTCGGTTTACAGTTCTGATCAAAGTAAACCAAGTGGAAATGAACAAGTATATGGCTTGCGACCAGCTGATGTACGCCTGGAAAGGACCACAAGTGGATCCAATGAGTTGCCAAATAAACTTGCAAAATATTGAAAGACTTGTTCTCATCTGAGAAGAAAAAAAATTATAAATGTTTTACAAATACATAAATGTTTAATCACTATACGTAATTTTTCTGTATACTATTCTAATAAAAAGATAAAAAAAATCTTAAGCTAAAAACTTTACAGGCATGTGTCTATATTGTTTTAATCACTAAAGTGATTTTACTAGATGGTTTAGAGTTTAAAAAAATACAAAATAAAGAAACTACCTGTTAAGGGGTGGTGTCAAATGCCTCTTATTTATGAACTTTGATACACTGCATTTCCTAAATATTGTATTTGATATAAGTTGGAAATGTTGACAAGTATTTTAATTTCCAAATGGTAGGTCATAGGCCTGCCTCCTCCTCCCTACCCTGTTTGACGACTCCACCATGCTCTTGCCACCCCTCGGCCCTGGCTAACTAGTGCAACACGTACGTACATAAGGACATCTCCACCGGCAGCCCCCGAAAAGACTTTGGGGTTGCCGGCTAGAAAAGGGGCCCGCATCGGCGGCCCCTAAAGGTTGCCAGCGCAAGGCGAGGCCCAATATATACTTTGTCCAACACTCCCGCGCCAGCCCTTGTGGCCCCTCTGTCGAGGGGGGGGTGGGATGACCCCCGGACAGGCTCAAGGGTATGAGTCAACTTTTCCATACATTGGGACGGCCCAAGTCCCTCAGTCCGACTAGCCCTCTAATACGTCTCCAACGTATCTATAATTTGTGAAGTCTTCATGCTATTATATTATCAACCTTGGATGTTTTATATGCATTTATATGCTATTTTATATGATTTTTGGGACTAACCTATTAACCTAGAGCCCAGTGTCAGTTTCTGTTTTCTCCTTGTTTTAGAGTATCGCAGAAAAGGAAAACCAAACGGAGTCCAATTGACCTGAAACTTGACGAAGCTTATTTTTGGACCAGAAGAAGGCCACGGAGTCAAAGAGTTGGGCCAGAAGAGTCCCGGGCTTTCCACGAGGGTGGGGGGCGCCCCCCTTGGCGCGCCTCCCTGCCTCATGGATAGCCCGGAGACCCCCCTGACTTGTTATCGACGCCAACACCTCTCATATATACCCAAACTTCCAGAAAGAAACCTAGATCGGGAGTTCCGCCGCCGCAAGCCTCTGTAGCCACGAGAAATCAATATAGGCCCTCTCTGGCACCCTGCAGGAGGGGGCCATCATCACCGGAGGCCATGGAGGAGGATCCCGGAGAGGCCATCATCGCAGCCAAGGACCAGAGGGAGACCCTCTCCCCATCCAGGGGGGAGGCCATGGAGGAGGAAGCACAAGGGGGAGAACCTCTCCTCCTCTCTCTTGGTGGCACCGGAGTGCTATCGAGAGGGGAATCATCATCGCGATGATTGTCTTCATCAACATCACCATCCTCATCTATTTTACGCGGTCCACTCTCCCGCACCCTGCTGTAATCCCTACTTGAACATGGTGCTTTATGCCACATATTATGATCCAATGGCGTGTTGCCATTCTATGATGTTTTGAGTAGATATCCTTGTTGGGGAACGTAGCAGAAATTCAAAATTTTCTACCCATCACCAAGATCAATCTATGGAGATACTAGCAACGAGAGAGAGGGGAGTGCATCTTCATACCCTTGAAGATCGCGATGCGGAAGCGTTACAAGAACGCGGTCGGTGGAGTCGTTCACGAAGCGATTCAGATCGCGGCCGAATCCGATCTAAGCACCGAAGAACGGTGCCTCCGCGTTCAACGCACGTACAACCCGGGGACGTCTCCTCCTTCTTGATCCAGCAAGGGGAGAGGAGAAATTGAGGGAGAACTCCGATAGCATGACGGCATGGTGGTGGTGGAGCTCGTGGTATTCCTGCAGGGCTTCGCCAAGCACTACGGAGTAGGAGGAAGAGTTGGAGGAGGGAGGGGCTGCGCCAAAAGCAAGGGTGCTGCAGCCCTCCCACCCCCTCTCTATTTATAGGGTGAAGGGAAGAGGGGTCGGCCCCTCTAGATCCCATCTAGAGGGGGGGCGGCGGCCAGGAGGAAACCCTAGATGGGTTTGGGCGCCCCCACCCCCTAGGAAACTTGCCCCCCCAAGCCGGGAGGGGGGGCTGCCCTAGGGGTGGCGCCCCTACCTCTCTAGGTTAAGTGAGATGGGGTGGGAGGGGCACTCAGCCCCTTAGTGGGCTGATGTGCCCCCTCCCCTTGGCCCATAAGGCCCCCCCCCAACACTTGCCGGGGCCTCCGAAACCCCTCTCGGACACGCTGGTCATCACCTGGTACCCCCGAAACAATTCTGGACTCCAATACCCTTCGACCAATATACCGATCTTCACCTCCGGACCATTCTGGATCTCCTCGTCATGTCCAAGATCTCATCCGGGACTCCGAACAACCTTCGGTAACCACATACTATTTCCCATAACAACTCTAGCGTCACCGAACCTTAAGTATGTAGACCCTACGGGTTCAGGAACCATGCAGACATGACCGAGACATTCTCCGGTCAATAGCCAACAGCGGGATCTGGATACCCATGTTGGCTCCCACATGTTCCACGATGATCTCATCGGATGAACCACGATGTCAAGGATTCAAGCAACCCCGTATGCAATTCCCTTTGTCAATAGGTATGTTACTTGCTCGAGATTCGATCGTCGGTATCCCAGTACCTCGTTCAATCTCATTACCGGCAAGTCACTTTACTCGTTCCATAATGCATGATCTCGTGACTAACTACTTAGTCACATTGAGCTCATTATGATGATGCATTACCGAGTGGGCCCAGAGATACCTCTCCGTCATAGCGATGTGAACTAGATTACTGAATCTAGTAAACCCTTTGGGTGTTGGTCACATAGTGATGTGAACTATGGGTGTTAATCACATGATGATGTGAACTATCGATGTTAATCACATGGTGATGTGATCTAGATTATTGACCCTAGTGCAAGTGGGAGACTGAAGGAAATATGCCCTAGAGGCAATAATAAAGTTATTATTTATTTCCTTATTTCATGATAAATGTTTATTATTCATGCTAGAATTGTATTAACCGGAAACATGATACATGTGTGAATACATAAACAAACAGAGTGTCACTAGTATGCCTCTACTTGACTAGCTCGTTGATCAAAGATGGTTATGTTTCCTAACCATAGACATGAGTTGTCATTTGATTAACGGGATCACATCATTAGGAGAATGATGTGATTGACATGACCCATTCCGTTAGCTTAGCACCCGATCGTTTAGTATGTTGCTATTGCTTTCTTCATGACTTATACATGTTCCTATGACTATGAGATTATGCAACTCCCGTTTACCGGAGGTACACTTTGTGTGCTACCAAACGTCACAACGTAACTGGGTGATTATAAAGGTGCTCTACAGGTGTCTCCGAAGGTACTTGTTGGGTTGGCGTATTTCGAGATTAGGATTTGTCACTCCAAATGTCGGAGAGGTATCTCTGGGCCCTCTCGGTAATGCACATCACCTAAGCCTTGCAAGTATTGCAACTAATGAGTTAGTTGCGGGATGATGTATTACGGAACGAGTAAAGAGACTTGCCGGTAACGAGATTGAACTAGGTATTGAGATACCGACAATCGAATCTCGGGCAAGTAACATACCGATGACAAAGGGAACAACGTATGTTGTTATGCGGTCTGACCGATAAAGATCTTCGTAGAATATGTAGGAGCCAATATGAGCATCCAGGTTCAGCTGTTGGTTATTGACCGGAGACGTGTCTCGGTCATGTCTACATTGTTCTCAAACCCGTAGGGTCCGCACGCTTAAGGTTTCGATGACAGTTATATTATGAGTTTATGAGTTTTGATGTACCGAAGGAGTTCGGAGTCCCGGATGAGATCGGGGACATGCCGAGGAGTCTTGAAATGGTCGAGACGTAAAGATCGATATATTGGACGACTATATTCGGACATCGGAAAGGTTCTGAGTGGTTCGGGTATTTTTCGGAGTACCGGGGAGTTACGGGAATACGGGGGGAGAAGTATTGGGCCTTATTGGGCCATACGGGAAAGAGAGAGGAGCTGCCTAGGGCAGGCCGCGCGCCCCCCCAAGGCCTAGTCCGAATTGGACTAGGGGGAGGGGCTGCGCCCCCTCCTTCCTTCCCTTCTCCCTTCCCCTTCCTTGTCTCCTACTCATACTACATGGAAGGACTCCTAGTTGGACTAGGAAGGGGGAATCCTACTCCCGGTGGGAGTAGGACTCCCCTAGGGCGCGCCATAGAGAGGGTCGGCCCTCCCCTCCTCCACTCCTTTATATACGGGGGCAGGGGGCACCCCATAGACACACAAGTTGATCTTCGTGATCATTCCTTAGCCGTGTGCGGTGCCCCCCTCCACCATATTCCACCTCGGTCATATCGTTGCGGTGCTTAGGTGAAGCCCTACGTCGGTAGAACATTATCATCGTCACCACGCCTTCGTGCTGACGGAACTCATCCCCGACACCCTGCTGGATCGGAGTCCGGGGATCGTCATCGAGCTGAACGTGTGCTGAACTCGGAGGTGCCGTACGTTCGGTGCTTGGATCGGTCGGATCGTGAAGACGTACGACTACATCAACCGCGTTGTCATAACGCTTCCACTTACGGTCTACGAGGGTACGTGGACAACACTCTCCCCTCTCGTTGCTATGCATCACCATGATCTTGCGTGTGCGTAGGAAAATTTTGAAATTACTACGTTCCCCAACAGTTTATTGCAATACGGTTATTCATTTATGTAAGAGAATAAATTGTTGTTCTGTTTACATGAATAAAACCTTATATGGTTACACACCCAATGAAAATGGTTCGTTGGATCTCGATCATAGTGATACACATATTCATAATATTGAAACCAAAAGATGCAAAGTTAATAATGATAGTGCAACTTATTTGTGGCACTGCCGTTAGGTCATATTGGTGTAAAGCGCATGAAGAAACTCCATGCTGATGGGCTTTTGGAATCACTTGATTATGAATCACTTGATGCTTGCGAACCATGCCTCATGGGCAAGATGACTAAGACTCCGTTCTCCGGAACAATGGAGCGAGCAACTGACTTATTGGAAATAATACATACTGATGTATGCGATCCGATGAGTGTTGAGGCTCACGGCAGGTATCGTTATTTTCTGACCTTCATAGATGATTTGAGCAGATATGGGTATATCTACTTGATGAAACATAAGTCTGAAACATTTGAAAAGTTCAAAGAATTTCAGAGTGAAGTGGAAAATCATCGTGACAAGAAAATATGGTTTCTACGATCTGATCGCGGAGACGAATATTTGAGTTACGAGTTTGGTCTTGAATTAAAACAATGTGGAATAGTTTCACAAATTCATGCCACCTGGAACACCACAGCATAATGGTGTGTCCGAACATCATAACCGTACTTTATTGGATATAGTGCAATCTATGATGTTTCTTACCGATTTACCACTATAGTTTTGGGGTTATGCATTAGAGACAGCTGCATTCACGATTAAAAAGGGCACCATCTAAATTCATTGAGACGACACCGTATGAACTGTGGTTTGGCAAGAAACCAAAGTTGTCGTTTCTTAAAGTTTGGGGTAGCGATGCTTATATGAAAAAGTTTCATCCTGATAAGCTCAAACCCAAATCGGAGAAATATGTCTTCATAGGATACCCAAAAGAAAATGTTGGGTACACCTTCTATCACAGATTCGAAGGCAAGATATTCGTTGCTGAGAATGGATCCTTTCCAGAAAAGGAGTTTCTCTCGAAAGAAGTGAGTGGGAGGAAAGTAGAAAACTTGATAAGGTAATTGTACCTTATCCCTTATTGGAAAGTAGTTCATCACAAAAATTTGTTCTTGTGACTACTACACCAATTAGTGAGGAAGCTAATGATGATGATCATGTAACTTCAGATCAAGTTACTACCGAATCTCGTAGGTAAACCAGAGTGAGATCCGCACCAGAGTGGTACGGTAATCCTGTTCTGGAAGTCATGTTACTAGACCATGACGAACTTGCGAACTATGAGGAAGCTATGATGAGCCCAGATTCCGCGAAATGGTTTGGGGCCATAAAATCTGAGATATGATCCATGTATGAGAACAAAGTATGGACTTTGATGGATTTTCCCGATGATCGGCAAGCCATAGAAAATAAATGGATCTTCAAGAGGAAGACGGACGCTGATAGTAGTGTTACTATCTACAAAGCTAGACTTGTTGAAAAAGGGTTTTTGACAAAGTTCAAGGTGTTGACTACGATGAAATTTTCTCACTCGTAGCGATGCTTAAGTCTGTCCAAATCATGTTAGCAATTGCCGCATTTTTATGAAATCTGGCAAATGGATAAACAAAACTACATTCCTTAATGGATTTAAAGAAGAGTTGTATATGACGCAACCAGAAGGTTTTGTCAATCCAAAAGATGCTACCGAAATATGCAAGCTCCAGCGATCCATCTATGGACTGGTGCAAGCATCTCGGAGTTGGAATATACGCTTTGATAAGTTGATCAAAGCATATAGTTTTATACAGACTTGCGGTGAAGCCTGTATTTACAAGAAAGTGAGTGGGAGCACTACAGCATTTCTGATAAGTATATTGTTGATCGGAAATAATGTAGAATTATTCTGCAAAGCATAAAGGAGTATTTGAAAGGAGTTTTTCGAAGAAGGACCTCGGTGAAGCTGCTTACATATTGAGCATCAAAATCTATAGAGATAGATCAAGACGCTTGATAAGTTTTTTCAATGAGTGCATACCTTGACAAGATTTTGAAGTAGTTCAAAATGGAACAGTCAAAGAAAGAGTTTCTTGCCTGTGTTACAAGGTGTGAAATTGAGTAAGACTCAAAGCCCGACCACGGCAGAAGATAGAAAGAGAATGAAAGTCATTCCCTATGCCTCAGCCATAGGTTCTATAAAGTATGCCATGCTGTGTACCAGATCTATTGCATACCCTACCACTGATTTTGGCAAGGGAGTGCAATAGTGATCTAGGAGTAGATCACTGGACAGTGGTCAAAATTATCCTTAGTGTAATAAGGATATGTTTCTCGATCATGGACGTGACAAAAAGGTTCGTCGTAAAGGGTTACGTCGATGCAAGTTTTGACACTGATCCAGATGACTCTAAGTCTCAATCTGGATACATATTGAAAGTGGGAGCAATTAGCTAGAGTAACTCTATGTAGAGCATTGTTGACATAGAAATTTGCAAAATACATGCGGATCTGAATGTGGCAGACCCGTTGACTAAACTTCTCTCACAAGCAAAACATGATCACACCGTAGTACTCTTCGGGTGTTAAATCAAATGGCAATGTGAACTAGATTATTGACTCTAGTAAACACTTTCGGTGTTGGTCACATGACGATGTGAACTATGGGTGTTAATCACATGGTGATGTGAACTATTGGTGTTAAATCACATGGCAATGTGAACTAGATTATTGACTCTAGTGCAAGTGGGAGACTGAAGGAAATATGCCCTAGAGGCAATAATAAAGTTATTATTTATTTCCTTATTTCATGATAAATGTTTATTATTCATGCTAGAATTGTATTAACCGGAAACATAATACATGTGTGAATACATAGACAAATAGAGTGTCACTAGTATGCCTCTACTTGACTAGCTTGTTGATCAAAGATGGTTGAGTTTCCTAACCATAGACATGAGTTGTCATTTGATTAACGGGATCACATCATTAGGAGAATGATGTGATTGACATGACCCATTCTGTTAGCTTAGCACCCGATCGTTTAGTATGTTGCTATTGCTTTCTTCATGACTTATACATGTTCCTATGACTATGAGATTATGCAACTTCCGTTTACCGGAGGAACACTCTGTGTGCTACCAAACGTCACAACGTAACTGGGTGATTATAAAGGTGCTCTACAGGTGTCTCCGAAGGTACTTGTTGGGTTGGCGTATTTCAAGATTAGGATTTGTCACTCCGAATGTCGGAGAGGTATCTCTGGGCCCTCTCAGTAATGCACATCACTTAAGCCTTGCAAGCATTGCAACTAATGAGTTAGTTGCGGGATGATGTATTACAGAACGAGTAAAGAGACTTGCCGGTAACGAGATTGAAATAGGAATTGAGATACCGACGATCGAATCTTGGGCAAGTAACATACCGATGACAAAGGGAACAACGTATGTTGTTATGCGGTCTGACCAATAAAGATCTTCGTAGAATATGTAGGAGCCAATATGAGCATCCAGGTTCCGCTATTGGTTATTGACCGGAGACGTGTCTCGATCATGTCTACATTGTTCTCGAACCCGTAGGGTCCGCACGCTTAACGTTACGATGACAATTTCAATATGAGTTTATATATTTTGATGTACCGAAGTTTGTTCGAAGTCCCGGATATGATCACGGATGTGACAAGGAGTCTCGAAATGGTCGAGACATAAAGATTGATATATTGGAAGCCTATATTTGGATATCAGAATTGTTCCGGGTGAAATCGGGATTTTACCGGAGTACCGGGAGGTTACCGGAACCCCCCCGGGAGATAAATGGGCCTTAGTGGGCTTTAGTGGAAGAGAGGAGAGGTGGCCAGGACTGGGCCACGCGCCCCTCCCCCTAGTCCGAATAGGACAAGGAGAGGGGGCGGCGCCCCCTTCCTTCTCTCTCTCCTCTTTCCCCCTCCCGAATCCTATTCCAACTAGGAAAGGGGGGGAATCCTACTCCCCGTGGGAGTAGGACTCCTCCTGGCGCGCCCTCGTCCTGGCCGGCCGCACCCCCCTTGCTCCTTTATATACGGGGGTAGGGGGGCACCTCTAGACACACAAGTTGATCTTCGTGATCGTTCCTTAGCCGTGTGCGGTGCCCCCCTCCACCATATTCCACCTCGGTCATATCGTTGCGGTGCTTAGGTGAAGCCCTGCGTCAGTAGAACATCATCATCGTCACCACGCTGTTGTGCTGACGGAACTCATCCCCGATACCCTGCTGGATCGGAGTCCGGGGATCGTCATCGAGCTGAACGTGTGCTGAACTCGGAGGTGCCGTACGTTCGGTGCTTGGATCGGTCGGATCGTGAAGACATACGACTACATCAACCACGTTGTCATAACGCTTCCGCTTTCGGTCTACGAGGGTACGTGGACAACACTCTCGCCTCTCGTTGCTATGCATCACCATGATCTTGCGTGTGCGTAGGAATTTTTTTGAAATTAATACGTTCCCCAACAGTCGCGTCGGGCGGCCAGGTGTGGCTATGCAGAGGGCGCGAGGGGGCTTTGAGCTGCGCGGATCTCTTGGGGGCGCGGCTCGGAGGCCCAGGGCGGCGCAGTGAGGTGGAGTCGTGGTGGTGGCTGATCTACCGGCTCCAGTGGGCGCGTGTGACAGCAGTCAGGAACTGTGGCAAGGATGCCGGGGCAGCGGCCCCGGAACGATGCTGCATCGGCATGGGCTGCTGCGGCGGTTGGGGACGGTGGATTCGGGGCAATGCCCGCGGATCTGGCCCCGGCAAACGCGTCGTCTCTTTGTCGCATGAGGTGCTGCAGTGGGTCATCGCGTGAGGGCTTTGGCGGCTGACGACGGGAGGTTCTCTTCACATCAGGCTTGGCTCGAGTGGTCTGGTTATACATGGGTGCCCAGATCTGTAGGCTCATTGTTCGGTGATGAGGGACTTGGGCGAAAGCTTTTGATGACATTGGCACCTATGGGTGTCGTGACCTTCTTGGAGGCGCCATCGTAGAGTTCTTCCTCTCCTTTCATGTGCCTGGGCTCTCCGGGTGAGAACCTAAACTTCAGTATTCTGGAGTGGGCGGCGGCGGCGTTTTACATCGTAACCTTCTTGGAGGCGTCGCTTTGGAGAGTCAGCCTTTGGATGTTGTGTGGGCTCTTCCGTTTTCATGGGCGGTGTATGCCGGGGCGGCGGCTCCGGGATCTTCAGTTGAGAGCCGAGGCGGCGGCCTCGGGCAGCGGTGCAGCGGTGGCCCCAGGAGGTAAGGCTGTTTGTCGACATGGCTTGAGTGAGGACTTTGAGCTGCGTGGGCGGCAAGGTTGTCGGCTCGGTCGACGCGTCCCAGCGGGAGCGGTTGGATGGCATGTCGAGGCGGCAGTCCCGGATGTGGTGCGGCGTTCGTGGTCTGCGTGCGGTTGTCCTGAGCAGTGCGGGCTGCGGACAGCTGTATCATGCGGCGTTGCTGCTCGAGGGTGAGTGGTGACATGTCAGGGCGGCGGCCCCGGATGTGATGCAACTTTCGTGGTCTGCGTGCAGTTGTCCTGAGCAGTGTGGGTTGCGGGCTGATGTATCGTGCGGCTTTGCTGCTCGAGGGTGAGCGGTGCCATGTCGGGGCGGCGGCCCCGGAAGGCGGTGTCGGTTGAGTGCGCAGGGCGCAACGGAGTAGTGGATGTCGAGGCAGCGGCCTCGGGAGATTTGCAGCTTCGAGGGCATGGACCTTGTGTCGCGTGGGCGACATGGTTGTCATCGATGTTGTTCGTGGGTGGGCTTTGCCTAGTGTGTGTTAGCCTTTGGGGTGGGCTTGGCCCTTGTTGTTCCGGTTTTCACCCAGTTTTCCGTAATTAACTGGGCAATTCTCTTCTGCTTAATTAATAGATGAGGCAATCTTTGCCTCCGTTTCGAAAAAAAAGTATTTTGTTTTTTGTCCAGACCTCCATGAATATTTTTTCGTCACGAGATTTTCTAGGACACGTCTAGCGAGCTGTCCACTACTCCGTAGCGCTCCGTGGCGGCCCTCCCAGTCCACCCTTGATCCCCCCATTAATTCCCGTGTCTAGCCATCAAGCCCACTGGCTTCCTTCCCACCCGCCTCCTGTGTTTCTCCTCACCGTCTCCTTCCTTCTCCTCGCCTAACCCACGTCCCATCTTCTTCTCCCCCAAGCAAGAAGGGACAATACACCCTTTTCTCCAAGCTTCTTGAAGGAAATATGCCCTAGAGGCAATAATAAAGTTATTATTTATTTACTCATATCAAGATAAATGTTTATTATTCATGCTAGAATTGTATTAACCGGAAACATGATACATGTGTGAATACATAGACAAACATATAGTCACTAGTATGCCTCTACTTGACTAGCTCATTGATCAAAGATGGTTATGTTTCCTAACCATAGACATGTGTTGTCATTTGATTAGTGGGATCAAATCATTAGAAGAATGATGTGATTGACATGACCCATTCCATTAGCCTAGCACTTGATCGTTTAGTATACTGCTATTGCTTTCTTCATGACTTATACATGTTCCTGTAACTATGAGAATTATGCAACTCCCATTTACCGGAGGAACACTTTGGGTACTACCAAACATCACAACGTAACTGGGTGATTATAAAGGAGTACTATAGGTGTCTCCGAAGGTACATGTTGAGTTGGCGTATTTCGAGATTAGGTTTTGTCACTCCGATCGTCGGAGACGTATCTCTGGGCCCTCTCGGTAATGCACATCATTATAAGCCTTGCAAGCAATGTGACTAATGAGTTGGTTACGGGATGATGCATTACAGAACGAGTAAAGAGACTTGTCGGTAACAAGATTGAACTAGGTATTGGATACCTACGATCGAATCTCGGGCAAGTAACATACCAATGACAAAGGGGTTTTACCCTACATCAGGAACAACGTATGTTGTTATGCGGTTTGACTGATAAAGATCTTCGTAGAATATGTAGGAACCAATATGGGCATCCAGGTTCCGCTATTGGTTATTGACCGAGAATAGTTCTAGGTCATGTCTACATAGTTCTCGAACCCATAGGGTCCGCACGCTTAACGTTACGATGACAGTTTTATTATGAGTTTATAAGTTTTGATGTACCAAAGTTTGTTCGGAGTCCCGGATGTGATCACGGACATGACGAGGAGTCTTGAAGTGGTCGAGACATAAAGATCAATATATTGGAAGCCTATATTTGGACATCGGAATCGTTCCGGGTGAAATCGGCATTTTACCGGAGTACCGGGAGGTTACCGGAACCCCTCGGGGGGTTATTGGGCCTACATGGGCCTCGAGGGAGAAGAGGGAAGGAGGCAGGAGGGGGCCGCGCGCCCCTCCCCTTCCTAGTCCGAATAGGACAAGGGAAGGGGGGCGGCGCCCCCCCTTTCCTTCCCCTCTTCCTCCTCTTTCCCCCCTTCTCCTATTCCAACTAGGAAAGAAGGGAGTCCTACTCCCGGTGGGAGTAGGACTCCCCCCTTGGCGCGCCCTCCTCGGCCGGCCGCCTCCTCCCCCCTGGCTCCTTTATATACGGGGGTGGGGGGGCACCCCATAGACACACAAGTTGATCTACGGATCGTTCCTTAGCCGTGTGCGGTGCCCCCCTCCACCATATTCCACCTCGGTCGTATCGTCGCGGAGTTTAGGCGAAGCCCTGCACCGGTAGAACATCATCACCGTCACCACGCCATCGTGCTGACGGAACTCATCTCCGGAGCTTTGCTGGATCGGAGCCCGGAGATCGTCATCGAGCTGAACGTGTGCTGAACTCGGAGGTGCCGTACGTTCGGTGCTTGGATCGGTCGGATCGTGAAGACGTACGACTACATCAACCGCGTTGTCATAACGCTTCCGCTTACGGTCTACGAGGGTACGTGGACGAACACTCTCCCCTCTCATTGCTATGCCATCACCATGATCTTGCGTGTGCGTAGGAATTTTTTTGAAATTACTACGTTCGCCAACAGTGGCATCCGAGCCTAGGTTTTATGCGTTGATGTTATATGCACGAGTAGAACACAAGTGAGTTGTGGGAGATACAAGTCATACTGCTTACCAGCATGTCATACTTTGGTTCGGCGGTATTGTGAGATGAAGCGGCCCGGACCGACATTACGCGTATGCTTACGTGAGACTGGTTTCACCGTTACGAGCACTTGTGCTTAAAGGTGGCTGGCGGGTGTCTGTCTCTCTCACTTTAGCTGAATTGAGTGTCGCTACGCCCGGTCCTTGCGAAGGTTAAAACAACACTAACTTGACGAACTATCATTGTGGTTTTGATGCGTAGGTAAGAACGGTTCTTGCTAAGCCCGTAGCAGCCACGTAAAATTTGCAACAACAAAGTAGAGGACGTCTAACTTGTTTTTGCAGGGCATGTTATGATGTGATATGGTCAAGACGTGATGCTATATTTTATTGTATGAGATGATCATGTTTTGTAACCGAAGTTATCGGCAACTGGCAGGAGCCATATGGTTGTCGCTTTATTGTATGAAATGCAAACGCCCTGTAATTGCTTTACTTTATCACTAATCGGTAGCGATAGTCGTACAAGCAATAGATGGCGTAACGACAACGATGCTACGATGGAGATCAAGGTGTCGCGCCGGTGACGATGGTGATCACGACGGTGCTTCGAAGATGGAGATCACAAGCACAAGATGATGATGACCATATCATATCACTTATATTGATTGCATGTGATGTTTATCCTTTATGCATCTTATCTTGCTTTGTTTGACGGTAGCATTTTAAGATGATATCTCACTAATAATCAAGAAGTGTTCTCCCTGAGTATGCACCGTTGCGAAAGTTCTTCGTGCTGAGACACCACGTGATGATCTGGTGTGATAGGCTCTACGTTCAAATACAACGGGTGCAAAACAGTTGCACACGCGAAATACTCAGGTCATACTTGACGAGCCTAGCATATACAGATATGGCCTCGGAACACGGAGACCGAAAGGTCGAGCGTGAATCATATAGTAGATATGATCAACATAGTGATGTTCACCATTGAAACTACTCCATCTCACATGATGATCGGACATGGTTTAGTTGATTTGGATCACGTGATCACTTAGATGACTAGAGAAATGTCTGTCTAAGTGGGAGTTCTTAAGTAATATGATTAATTGAACTTAAATTTATCATGAACTTAGTACCTGATAGTATTTTGCTTGTCTATGTTTGTTTGTAGATAGATGGCTCGTGTTGTTGTTCCGTTGAATTTTAATGCGTTCCTTGAGAAAGCAAAGTTGAAAGATGATGGTAGCAATTACACGGACTGGGTCCGTAACCTGAGGATTATCCTCATTGCTGCACAGAAAAGTTACATCCTGGAAGCACCGCTGGGTGCCAGGCCTGCTGCTGATGCAAGTGACGACGTTAAGAACGTCTGGCAGAGCAAAGCTGATGACTACTCGATAGTTCAGTGTGCCATGCTTTACGGCTTAGAACCGGGTCTTCAACGACATTTTGAACGTCATGGAGCATATGAGATGTTCCAGGAGTTGAAGTTAATATTTCAAGCAAATGCCCGGATTGAGAGATATGAAGTCTCCAATAAGTTCTATAGCTGCAAGATGGAGGAGAATAGTTCTGTCAGTGAACACATACTCAAAATGTCTGGGTATAATAATCACTTGATTCAACTAGGAGTTAATCTTCCTGATGATAGTGTCATTGACAGAATTCTTCAATCACTGCCACCAAGCTACAAGAGCTTCGTGATGAACTATAATATGCAAGGGATGAACAAGACTATTCCCGAGCTCTTCACAATGCTAAAAGCTGCGGAGGTAGAAATCAAGAAGGAGCATCAAGTGTTGATGGTTAACAAGACCACCAGTTTCAAGAAAAAGGGCAAAGGGAAGAAGAAGGGGAACTTCAAAAAGAACGGCAAGCAAGTTGCTGCTCAAGAGAAGAAACCCAAGTCTGGACCTAAGCCTGAAACTGAGTGCTTCTACTGCAAGCAGACTGGACACTGGAAGCGGAACTGCCTCAAGTATTTGGCGGATAAGAAGGATGGCAAAGTGAACAAAGGTATATGTGATATACATGTTATTGATGTGTACCTAACTAGAGCTCGTAGTAGCACCTGGGTATTTGATACTGGTTCTGTTGCTAATATTTGCAACTCGAAACAGGGACTACAGATTAAGCGAAGATTGGCTAAGGACGAGGTGACGATGCGCGTGGGAAATGGTTCCAAAGTCGATGTGATCGCGGTCGGCACGCTACCTCTACATCTACCATCGGGATTAGTTTTAGACCTAAATAATTGTTATTTGGTGCCAGCGTTGAGCATGAACATTATATCTAGATCTTGTTTGATGCGAGACGGTTATTCATTTAAATCAGAGAATAATGGTTGTTCTATTTATATGAGTAATATCTTTTATGGTCATGCACCTTTGAAGAATGGTCTACTTTTATTGAATCTCGATAGTAGTGATACACATATTCATAGTGTTGAAACCAAAAGATAAAGAGTTGATAACGATAGTGCAACTTATTTGTGGCACTGCCGTTTAGGTCATATCGGTGTAAAGCGCATGAAGAAACTCCATACTAATGGGCTTTTGGAATCACTTGATTATGAATCACTTGGTACTTGCGAACCATGCCTTATGGGCAAGATGACTAAAACGCCGTTCTCCGGAACTATGGAGCGGGCAACTGATTTGTTGGAAATCAAACATACTGATGTTTGTGGTCCAATGAATGTTGAGGCTCGCGGCGGGTATCGTTATTTTCTCACCTTCACAGATGACTTAAGCAGATATGGGTATATCTACTTAATGAAACACAAGTCTGAAACATTTGAAAAGTTCAAAGAATTTCAGAGTGAAGTGGAAAATCATCATAACAAGAAAATAAAGTTTCTACGATCTGATCGTGGAGGAGAATATTTGAGTTACGAGTTTGGTCTACACTTGAAACAATGCGGAATAGTTTCGCAACTCACGCCACCCGGAACACCATAATGAAATGGTGTGTCTGAACGTCGTAATCGTACTTTACTAAATATGGTGCGATCTATGATGTCTCTTACTGATATACCGCTATCGTTTTGGGGTTATGCTTTAGAGACGGCCGCATTCACGTTAAATAGGGCACCATCAAAATCCGTTAAGACGACGCCTTATGAACTGTGGTTTGGCAAGAAACCAAAGTTGTCATTTCTTAAAGTTTGGGGCTGCGATGCTTATGTAAAGAAACTTCAACCAGATAAGCTCGAACCCAAATCGGAGAAATGTGTCTTCATAGGATACCCAAAAGAAACTATTGGGTACACCTTCTATCACAGATCTGAGGGCAAGATTTTCGTTGCTAAAATCGGATCCTTTCTAGAGAAGGAGTTTCTCTCGAAAGAAGTGAGTGGGAGGAAAGTAGAACTTGATGAGATAACTGTATCTACTCCCTTATTGGAAAGTAGTTCATCACAAGAATCGGTTCCTGTGACAACTACATCAATTAGTGAGGAAGCTAATGATATTGATCATGAAACTTCAGATCAAGTTTCTACTGAACCTCTTAGGTCTACCACAGTAAGATCCGCACGAGAGTGGTACGGTAATCCTATTCTGGAAGTCATGTTACTTGACCATGATGAACCTACGAACTATGAGGAAGTGATGATGAGCCCAGATTCCGCAAAATGGCTAGAGGCCATGAAATCTGAGATGGGATCCATGTACGAAAACAAAGTATGGACTTTGGTTGACTTGCCCGATGATCGGCAAGCCATTGAGAATAAATGGATCTTTAAGAAGAAGACTGACGCTGATGGTAATGTAACTGTCTATAAAGCTCGACTTGTTGCGAAAGGTTTTCGACAAGTTCAAGGGGTTGACTACGATGAGACTTTCTCACTCGTAGCGATGCTTAAGTCTGTCCGAATCATGTTAGCTATTGCTGCATTTCATGATTATGAAATTTGGCAAATGGATGTCAAAACTGCATTCTTGAATGGATTTCTAGAAGAAGACTTGTATATGATGCAACCAGAAGGTTTTGTAGATCCAAAAGGTGCTAACAAAGTGTGCAAGCTCCAGCGATCCATTTATGGACTGGTGCAAGCATCTCGGAGTTGGAATAAACGTTTTGATAGTGTGATCAAAGCATATGGTTTTATACAGACTTTTGGAGAAGCCTGTATTTACAAGAAAGTGAGTGGGAGCTCTGTAGCATTTCTGATATTATGTGTAGATGACATATTATTAATTGGAAATGATATAGAATTTCTAGATAGCATAAAGGGATACTTGAATAAAAGTTTTTCAATGAAAGACCTCGGTGAAGCTGCTTACATATTGGGCATCAAGATCTATAGAGATAGATCAAGACGCTTGATAGGACTTTCACAAAGCACATACCTTGATAAAATTTTGAAAAAGTTCAAAATGGATCAGGCAAAGAAAGGGTTCTTGCCCGTGCTTCAAGGTGTGAAGTTGAGTCAAACTCAATGCCTGACCACAGCAGAAGATAGAGAGAAAATGAAAGATGTTCCCTATGCTTCAGCCATAGGCTCTATCATGTATGCAATGCTGTGTACCAGACCTGACGTGTGCTTAGCAATAAGCTTGGCAGGAAGGTACCAAAGTAATCCAGGAGTGGATCACTGGACAGCGGTCAAGAACATCCTGAAATACCTCAAAAGGACTAAGGATATGTTTCTCGTATATGGAGGTGACAAAGAGCTAGTCGTAAATGGTTACGTCGATGCAAGTTTTGACACTGATCCAGACGATTCTAAATCGCAAACCGGATACGTGTTTCTATTAAACGGTGGAGCTGTAAGTTGGTGCAGTTCTAAACAAAGCGTCGTGGCGGGATCTACATGTGAAGCAGAGTACATAGCTGCTTCTGAAGCAGCAAATGAAGGAGTCTGGATGAAGGAGTTCATTTCCGATCTAGGTGTCATACCTAGTGCATCGGGACCAATGAAGATCTTCTGTGACAATACTGGTGCAATTGCCTTGGCAAAGGAATCCAGATTTCACAAGAGGACCAAGCACATCAAGAGACGCTTCAATTCCATTCGGGACCAAGTCCAAGTAGGAGACATAGAGATTTGCAAGATACATACGGATCTGAATGTTGCAGACCCGTTGACTAAGCCTCTCTCACGAGCAAAACATGATCAGCACCAAGACTCCATGGGTGTTAGAATCATTACTATGTAATCTAGATTATTGAGTCTAGTGCAAGTGGGAGACTGAAGGAAAATGCCCTAGAGGCAATAATAAAGTTATTATTTATTTCCTCATATCACGATAAATGTTTATTATTCATGCTAGAATTGTATTAACCGGAAACATGATACATGTGTGAATACATAGACAAACATATAGTCACTAGTATGCCTCTACTTGACTAGCTCATTGATCAAAGATGGTTATGTTTCCTAACCATAGACATGTGTTGTCATTTGATTAGTGGGATCACATCATTAGAAGAATGATGTGATTGACATGACCCATTCCATTAGCCTAGCACTTGATCGTTTAGTATACTGCTATTGCTTTCTTTATGACTTATACATGTTCCTGTAACTATGAGAATTATGCAACTCCCGTTTACCGGAGGAACACTTTGGGTACTACCAAACGTCACAACGTAACTGGGTGATTATAAAGGAGTACTACAGGTGTCTCCGAAGGTACATGTTGAGTTGGCGTATTTCGAGATTAGGTTTTGTCACTCCGATCGTCGGAGAGGTATCTCTGGGCCCTCTCGGTAATGCACATCATTATATGCCTTGCAAGCAATGTGACCAATGAGTTGGTTAGGGGATGATGCATTACAGAACGAGTAAAGAGACTTGTGTTAGGGAACGTAGTAATTTCAAAAAATTTCCTACGCACACGCAAGATCATGGTGATGGCATAGCAACGAGAGGGGAGAGTGTAAGTCCACGTACCCTCGTAGACCGTAAGCGGAAGCGTTATCACAACGCGGTTGATGTAGTCTTACATCTTCACGATCTGACCGATCCAAGCACCGAATGTACGGAGCCTCCGAGTTCAGCACACGTTCAGCTCGATGACGATCTCCGGTCTCCGATCCAGCCGAGCTCCGGAGATGAGTTCCGTCAGCACGACGGCGTGGTGACGATGATGATGTTCTACCAGCGCAGGGCTTCGCCTAAACTCCGCGACGATATGACCGAGGTGGAATATGGTGGAAGGGGGCACCGCACACGGCTAAGGATCGATCCGTAGATCAACTTGTGTGTCTATGGGGTGCCCCCCGCCCCCGTATATAAAGGAGCCAGGGGGGAGGAGGCCGCCGGCCTAAGGGGGCGCGCCAAGGGGGGAGTCCTACTCCCACCGGGAGTAGGACTCCCCTTTTCCAAGTTGGAGTAGGAGAGAAGGGGAAAGAGGGGAAGGAGGGGAAGGAAAGGGGGGGCGCCGCCCCCCTTCCCTTGTCCTATTCGGACTAGGAGGGGGAGGGGCGCGCGGCCCCCTCCTGGCTCCTTCCTCTTCTCCCTCTTGGCCCATGTAGGCCCATTAACCCCCCGGGGGGTTCCGGTAACCTCCCGGTACTCCGGTAAAATGCCGATTTCACCCGGAACCATTCTGATGTCCAAACACAGGCTTCCAATATATCAATCTTTATGTCTCGACCATTCGGAGACTCCTCGTCATGTCCGTGATCACATCCGGGACTCCGAACAAACTTCGGTACATCAAAACTTATAAACTCATAATAAAACTGTCATCGAAATGTTAAGCGTGCGGACCCTACGGGTTCAAGAACTATGTAGACATGACCTAAAACCATTCTCGGTAAATAACCAATAGCGGGACCTGGATGCCCATATTGGTTCCTACATATTCTACGAAGATCTTTATCGGTCAAACCGCATAACAACATACGTTGTTCCCTTTGTCATCAGTATGTTACTTGCCCGAGATTTGATCGTCGGTATCCAATACCTAGTTCAATCTCATTACTGGCAAGTCTCTTTACTCGTTCCATAATACCTCATCTCATAACTAACTCATTAGTTACATGCTTGCAAGGCTTAGGTGATGAGTATTACTGAGAGGGCCCAGAGATACCTCTCCGACAATCGGAGTGACAAATCCTAATCTCGAATTATGCCAACTCAACATGTACCTTCGGAAACACCTGTAGAGCACCTTTATTATCACCCAGTTACGTTGTGACGTTTGGTAGCACACAAAGTGTTCTTCCGGTAAACGGGAGTTGCACAATCTCATAGTTGTAGGAACTTTGTATAAGTCATGAAGAAAGCAATAGCAGTATACTAAACGATCAAGTGCTAGGCTAACAGAATGGGTCATGTCAATCACATCATTCTCCTAATGATGTGATCCCATTAATCAAATGACAACACATGTCTATGGTCAGGAAACATAACCATCTTTGATTAATGAGCTAGTCAAGTAGAGGCATACTAGTGACTATGTGTTTGTCTATGTATTCACACATGTATCATGTTTCCGGTTAATACAATTCTAGCATGAATAATAAACATTTATCATGATATGAGGAAATAAATAATAACTTTATTATTGCCTCTAGGGCATATTTCCTTCAGTCTCCCACTTGCACTAGAGTCAATAATCTAGATTACATAGTAATGATTCTAACACCCATGGAGTCTTGGTGCTGATCATGTTTTGCTCGTGAGAGAGGCTTAGTCAACGGGTCTGCAACATTCAGATCCGTATGTATCTTGCAAATCTCTATGTCTCCCACTTGGACTTGGTCCCGAATGGAATTGAAGCGTCTCTTGATGTGCTTGGTCCTCTTGTGAAATCTGGATTCCTTTGCCAAAGCAATTGCACCAGTATTGTCACAGAAGATCTTCATTGGTCCCGATGTACTAGGTATGACACCTAGATCGGAAATGAACTCCTTCATCCAGACTCCTTCATTTGCTGCTTCAGAAGCAGCTATGTACTCTGCTTCACATGTAGATCCCGCCACGACGCTTTGTTTAGAACTGCACCAACTTACAGCTCCACCATTTAATATAAACACGTATCCGGTTTGCGATTTAGAATCGTCCGGATCAGTGTCAAAGCTTGCATCGACGTAACCATTTACGACTAGCTCTTTGTCACCTCCATATACGAGAAACATATCCTTAGTCCTTTTCAGGTATTTCAGGATGTTCTTGACCGATGTCCAGTGATCCACTCCTGGATTACTTTGGTACCTTCCTACCAAGCTTATTGCTAAGCATACGTCAGGTCTGGTACACAGCATTGCATACATGATAGAGCCTATGGCTGAAGCATAGGGAACATTTTTCATTTTCTCTCTATCTTCTGCTGTGGTCGGGTATTGAGTTTGACTCAACTTCACACCTTGTAGCACAGGCAAGAATCCTTTCTTTGCCTGATCCATTTTGAACTTTTTCAAAATTTTGTCAAGGTATGTGCTTTGTGAAAGTCCTATTAAGCGTCTTGATCTATCTCTATAGATTTTGATGCCCAATATGTAAGCAACTTCACCGAGGTCTTTCATTGAAAAACTTTTATTCAAGTATCCCTTTATGCTATCCAGAAATTCTATATCATTTCCAATTAATAATATGTCATCAACATATAAAACTAGAAATGCTACAGAGCTCCCACTCACTTTCTTGTAAATACAAGCTTCTCCAAAAGTCTGTATAAAACCATATGCTTTGATCACACTATCAAAGCGTTTATTCCAACTCCGAGATGCTTGCACTAGTCCATAAATGGAACGCTGGAGCTTGCACACTTTGTCAGCACCTTTTGGATTAACAAAACCTTCCGGCTGCATCATATACAACTCTTCTTCTAGAAATCCATTCAAGAATGCAGTCTTCACATCCATTTGCCAAATTTCATAATCATGAAATGTAGCAATAGCCAACATGATTCGGACAGACTTAAGCATCGCTACGGGTGAGAAAGTCTCATCGTAGTCAACCCCTTGAACTTGTCGAAAACCTTTCGCAACAAGTCGAGCTTTATAGATAGTAACATTACCATCAGCGTCAGTCTTCTTCTTAAAGATCCATTTATTCTCAATGGCTTGCCGATCATCGGGCAAGTCAACCAAAGTCCATACTTTGTTTTCATACATGGATCCAATCTCAGATTTCATGGCCTCTAGCCATTTTGCGGAATCTGGGCTCATCATCGCTTCCTCATAGTTCGTAGGTTCATCATGGTCAAGTAACATGACTTCCAGAATAGGATTACCGTACCACTCTGGTGCGGATCTTACTCTGGTAGACCTACGAGGTTCAGCAGAAACTTGATCTGAAGTTTCATGATCAATATCATTAGCTTCCTCACTAATTGGTGTAGTTGTCACGGGAACCGGTTCTCATGATGAACTACCTTCCAATAAGGGAGTAGATACAATTATCTCATCAAGTTCTACTTTCCTCCCACTCACTTCTTTCGAGAGAAATTCCTTCTCTAGAAAGGATCCATTCTTAGCAACGAATGTCTTGCCTTCGGATCTGTGATAGAAGGTGTACCCAACAGTCTCTTTTGGGTATCCTATGAAGACACATTTCTCCGATTTGGGTTCGAGCTTATCTGGTTGAAGTTTCTTCACATAAGCATCGCAACCCCAAACTTTAAGAAACGACAACTCTGGTTTCTTGCCAAACCACAGTTCATAAGGCGTCGTCTCAACGGATTTTGATGGTGCCCTATTTAACGTGAATGCGGCCGTCTCTAAAGCATAACCCCAAAACGATAGCGGTAAATCGGTAAGAGACATCATAGATCGCACCATATTAAGTAAAGTACGATTACAACGTTTGGACACACCATTTCGTTGTGGTGTTCCAGGTGGCGTGAGTTGCGAAACTATTCCGCATTGTTTCAAATGTAAACCAAACTCGTAACTCAAATATTCTCCTCCACGATCAGATCGTATAAACTTTATTTTCTTGTTACGATGATTTTCTACTTCACTCTGAAATTCTTTGAACTTTTCAAATGTTTCAGACTTGTGCTTCATTAAGTAGATATACCAATATCTGCTCAAATCATCTGTGAAGGTGAGAAAATAACGATATCCGCCACGAGCCTCAACATTCATCGGACCACATACATCTGTATGTATGATTTCCAACAAATCTGTTGCTCTCTCCATAGTTCCGGAGAACGGTGTTGTAGTCATCTTGCCCATGAGGCACGGTTCGCAAGTACCAAGTGATTCATAATCAAGTGATTCCAAAAGTCCATCAGTATGGAGTTTCTTCATGCGTTTTACACCGATATGACCTAAACGGCAGTGCCACAAATAAGTTGCACTATCATTATCAACTCTGCATCTTTTGGCTTCAACATTATGAATATGTGTATCACTACTATCGAGATTCAATAAAAATAGACCACTCTTCAAGGGTGCATGACCATAAAAGATATTACTCATATAAATAGAACAACCATTATTCTCTGATTTAAATGAATAACCGTCTCGCATCAAACAAGATCCAGATATAATGTTCATGCTCAACGCTGGCACCAAATAACAATTATTCAGGTCTAAAACTAACCCCGAAGGTAGATCTAGAGGTAGCGTGCCGACCGCGATCACATCGACTTTGGAACCGTTTCCCACGCGCATCGTCACCTTGTCCTTGGCCAGTGCTCGCTTATTCCGTAGTCCCTGTTTCGAGTTGCAAATATTAGCAACAGAACCAGTATCAAATACCCAGGTGCTACTACGAGCTCTAGTTAGGTACACATCAATAACATGTATATCACATATATCTTTGTTCACTTTGCCATCCTTCTTATCCGCCAAATACTTGGGGCAGTTCCACTTCCAGTGTCCAGTCTGCTTGCAGTAGAAGCACTCAGTTCCAGGCTTAGGACCAGACTTGGGTTTCTTCTCTTGAGCAGCAACTTGTTTGCCGTTCTTCTTGAAGTTCCCCTTCTTATTCCCTTTGCCCTTCTTCTTGAAACTAGTGGTCTTGTTGACCATCAACACTTGATGCTCCTTTTTGATTTCTACCTCCGCGGCTTTCAGCATCGCGAAGAGCTCGGGAATAGTCTTGTTCATCCCTTGCATATTATAGTTCATCACGAAGCTCTTGTAGCTTGGTGGCAGTGATTGGAGAATTCTGTCAATAACACTATCATCAGGAAGATTAACTCCCAGTTGAATCAAGTGATTATTATACGCAGAAATTCTGAGTATGTGTTCACTGACAGAACTATTCTCCTCCATCTTGCAGCTATAAAACTTATTGGAGACTTCATATCTCTCAATCCAGGCATTTGCTTGAAATATTAACTTCAACTCCTGGAACATCTCATATGCTCCATGACGTTCAAAACGTCGTTGAAGACCCGGTTCTAAGCCGTAAAGCATGGCACACTGAACTATAGAGTAGTCATCAGCTTTGCTCTGCCAGACGTTCTTAACGTCGTCAGTTGCATCAGCAGTAGGCCTGGCACCCAGCAGTGCTTCTAGGACGTAACTCTTCTGTGCAGCAATGAGGATAATCCTCAGGTTATGGACCCAGTCCGTGTAATTGCTACCATCATCTTTCAACTTTGCTTTCTCAAGGAACGCATTAAAATTCAACGGAACAACAGCACGAGCCATCTATCTACAAACAAACATAGACAAGCAAGATACTATCAGGTACTAAGTTCATGATAAATTTAAGTTCAATTAATCATATTACTTAAGAACTCCCACTTAGACAGACATCTCTCTAGTCATCTAAGTGATCACGTGATCCAAATCAACTAAACCATAACCGATCATCACGTGAGATGGAGTAGTTTTTAATGGTGAACATCATTATGTTGATCATATCTACTATATGATTCACGCTCGACCTTTCGGTCTCCGTGTTCCGAGGCCATATCTGCATATGCTAGGCTCGTCAAGTTTAACCTGAGTATTCTGCATGTGCAAAACTGGCTTGCACCCGTTGTAGATGGACGTAGAGCTTATCACACCCGATCATCACGTGGTGTCTCGGAACGACGAACTTTGGCAACGGTGCATACTCAGGGAGAACACTACTTGATAATTTTAGTGAGAGATCATCTTAAAATGCTACCGTCAATCAAAGCAAGATAAGATGCATAAAGGATAAACATCACATGCAATCAATATAAGTCATATGATATGGCCATCATCATCTTGTGCTTGTGATCTCCATCTCCGAAGCACCATCGTGATCACCACCGTCACCGGCGCGACACCTTGATCTCCATCGTAGCATCGTTGTCGTTCACGCCATCTATTGCTTCTACGACTATCGCTACCGCTTAGTGATAAAGTAAAGCAATTACAGGGCGTTTGCATTTCATACAATAAAGCGACAACCATATGGCTCCTGCCAGTTGCCGATAACTTCGGTTACAAAACATGATCATCTCATACAATAAAATATAGCATCACGTCTTGACCATATCACATCACAACATGCCCTGCAAAAACAAGTTAGACGTCCTCTACTTTGTTGTTGCAAATTTTACGTGGCTGCTACGGGCTTAGCAAGAACCGTTCTTACCTACGCATCAAAAACCACAACGATAGTTCGTCAAGTTGGTGCTGTTTTAACCTTCGCAAGGACCGGGCGTAGCCACACTCGATTAAGCTAAAGTGAGAGAGACAGACACCCGCCAGTCACCTTTAAGCACGAGTGCTCGTAACGGTGAAACCAGTCTCGCGTAAGCGTACGTGTAATGTCGGTCCGGGCCGCTTCATCTCACAATACCGCCGAACCAAAGTATGACATGCTGGTAAGCAGTATGACTTGTATCGCCCACAACTCACTTGTGTTCTACTCGTGCATATAACATCAAGGCATAAAACCTAGGCTCGGATGCCACTGTTAGGGAACGTAGTAATTTCAAAAAATTTCCTACGCACATGCAAGATCATGGTGATGGCATAGCAACGAGAGGGGAGAGTGTAAGTCCACGTACCCTCGTAGACCTTAAGCGGAAGCGTTATCACAACGCGGTTGATGTAGTCTTACGTCTTCACGATCCGATCGATCCAAGCACCAAACGTACGGAGCCTCCGAGTTCAGCACATGTTCAGCTCGATGACGATCTCCGGTCTCCGATCCAGCCGAGCTCCGGAGATGAGTTCCGTCAGCACGACGGCGTGGTGACGATGATGATGTTTTACCGGCGCAGGGCTTCGCCTAAACTCCGCGACGATATGACCGAGGTGGAATATGGTGGAAGGGGGCACCACACACGGCTAAGGAACGATCCGTAGATCAACTTGTGTGTCTATGGGGTGCCCCCCGCCCCCGTATATAAAGGAGCCAGGGGGGAGGAGGCCGCCGGCCTAAGGAGGCGCGCCAAGGGGGGAGTCCTACTCCCACCAGGAGTAGGACTCCCCTTTTCCAAGTTGGAGTAGGAGAGAAGGGGAAAGAGGGGAAGGAGGGGAAGGAAAGGGGGGGCGCCGCCCACCTTCCCTTGTCCTATTCGGACTAGGAGGGGGAGGGGCGCGCGGCCCCCTCCCGGCTCCTTCCTCTTCTCCCTCTTGGCCCATGTAGGCCCATTAACCCCCCGGGGGGTTCCGGTAACCTCCCGGTATTCCGGTAAAATGCCGATTTCACCTGGAACCATTCTGATGTCCAAACACAGGCTTCCAATATATCAATCTTTATGCCTCGACCATTCCGAGACTCCTCGTCATGTCCGTGATCACATCCGGGACTCCGAACAAACTTCGGTACATCAAAACTTATAAACTCATAATAAAACTGTCATCGAAACGTTAAGCGTGCGGACCCTACGGGTTCGAGAACTATGTAGACATGACCTAAAACCATTCTCGGTCAATAACCAATAGCGGGACCTGGATGCCCATATTGGTTCCTACATATTCTACGAAGATCTTTATCGGTCAAACCGCATAACAACATACGTTGTTCCCTTTGTCATCAGTATGTTACTTGCCCGAGATTTGATCGTCGGTATCCAATACCTAGTTCAATCTCATTACTGGCAAGTCTCTTTACTCGTTCCGTAATACGTCATCTCATAACTAACTCATTAGTTACATGCTTGCAAGGCTTAGGTGATGAGTATTACCGAGAGGGCCCAGAGATACCTCTCCGACAATCGGAGTAACAAATCCTAATCTCGAATTATGCCAACTCAACATGTATCTTCGGAAACACCTGTAGAGCACCTTTATAATCACCCAGTTACGTTGTGACGTTTGGTAGCACACAAAGTGTTCTTCCGGTAAACGGGAGTTGCACAATCTCATAGTTGTAGGAACTTTGTATAAGTCATGAAGAAAGCAATAGCAGTATACTAAACGATCAAGTGCTAGGCTAACAGAATGGGTCATGTCAATCACATCATTCTCCTAATGATGTGATCCCATTAATCAAATGACAACACATGTCTATGGTCAGGAAACATAACCATCTTTGATTAATGAGCTAGTCAAGTAGAGGCATACTAGTGACTATGTGTTTGTCTATGTATTCACACATGTATCATGTTTCCGGTTAATACAATTCTAGCATGAATAATAAACATTTATCATGATATGAGGAAATAAATAATAACTTTATTATTGCCTCTAGGGCATATTTCCTTCAACTTGCCGGTAACGAGATTGAACTAGGTATTGGATACCGACGATCGAATCTCGGGCAAGTAACATACCGATGACAAAGGGAACAACGTATGTTGTTATGCGGTTTGACCGATAAAGATCTTCGTAGAATATGTAGGAACCAATATGGGCATCCAGGTTCTGCTATTGGTTATTGACCGAGAATAGTTCTAGGTCATGTCTACATAGTTCTCGAACCCGTAGGGTCCGCACGCTTAACGTTACGATGACAGTTTTATTATGAGTTTATAAGTTTTGATGTACCGAAGTTTGTTCGGAGTCCCGGATGTGATCACGGACATGACGAGGAGTCTCGAGGTGGTCGAGACATAAAGATCGATATATTGGAAGCCTATATTTGGACATCGGAATCATTCCGGGTGAAATCGGCATTTTACCGGAGTACCGGGAGGTTACCGGAACCCCCCGGGGGGTTATTGGGCCTACATGGGCCTCTAGGGAGAAGAGGGAAGGAGGCAGGAGGGGGCCGCGCGCCCCTCCCCTTCCTAGTCCGAATAGGACAAGGGAAGGGGGGCGGCGCCCCCCCCCCCCCCTTTCCTTCCCCTCTTCCTCCTCTTTCCCCCTTCTCCTATTCCAACTAGGAAAGAAGGGAGTCCTACTCCCGGTGGGAGTAGGACTCCCTCCTTGGCGCGCCCTCCTTGGCCGGCCGCCTCCTCCCCCCTGGCTCCTTTATATACGGGGGCGGGCGGGGCACCCCATAGACACACAAGTTGATCTACGGATCGTTCCTTAGCCGTGTGCGGTGCCCCCCTCCACCATATTCCACCTCGGTCGTATCGTCGCGGAGTTTAGGCGAAGCCCTGCGCCGGTAGAACATCATCACCGTCACCACGCCCTCCCGGTGTACCGTAGCGACGGAGAACAAGTTTCCGTGGCGCGCGCGCAACGGATGGAGCGCGTTTGCCGCTGTTCAATCGCATTCCGGCCGACTCGGCTGGAGCGAAACGCGCTTCCGAATTCGACCGGGAGTGGCGCTCATGCTCTGCTCGCGTCCGACTGGAGCACGGCCACCGCCTCGCCGGGAGATATAAGGGCTCGTGGCAGGCGATCGCCTTCTTCCTTGCCCCCCAATTTCCCCATCAAATCCTTCCTCCCCACTTCTCCATCCACTCCAAAACCGATCACAGGAGCTCGCGGCCGCCACCCATGGCCGGGCAGATGCTCCGCCGGTGGAACAGCTTCTACGGCGCCTTCGACCCAGTGGACGCCGCCATCGAGGCCGCCGACCCGGACCAATTCTCACGCCACGTGTTCCGGCGCGCGAGGGGAGACCTGGTGGGACGGCTCTGCAGCGCCGCCGACGATGCCCAGGCGGAGCGTATCTGCGGGATTCTCGACGACATGATGGCGGAGTCTCTCGAGACGCTGAGGCTGGTCCCATCAACGCCGGGGGTGCCCATCTCCACGGAGCTCGCCGACTCCGTGCGCGCGCTGCGAGAGCACGACTCGGAGCGCGTCCGCCTCCTCGCGCGCGGCATCGTGATCGGGTGGGAGGCCTCCGTCCAGGACGACGGCGACGGCGCCAAGGTCATCACAGGAGCCATGGCGCCGATGAAGAAGCTGCCGCAGCCCAAGGCGAGCGTCGGCCAGGCCGACCCTGACGCGAAGACGAAACGACCTCCCAAGATCGTCGGCGAGCCCTTGTCCAAGAAGACGGCTGAAATCATCAAAAAGGCGTCCGATCCTGCCGCCTGCTTCGTCGACGGTGACCGTGCCGGGTTCTGCTCGGAGGACAAGATGGAAGCCGCGAAGCGCAAGCTCCGCCAAGGTTACCAGGAGGCAGAGGACGCCAAACGGCGGCGCAGGACGCAGTTGGTGCAGGCGGCGCCCGAGATGATGCAGCCAATCAGGAGGTGCAGCAGCTCCATGGTGAAGAAAACCTTGTCGATCAGGACGCAGCTTCACATGGCTTAATTAGGTCTCTGGTCAAGAAAATCCATAACTATGTAATCCTTCTTCTGTGGTAATCTCGAACATGCCATACTGCACTTGTAACATGTGATCGAAACAAGTTGCTCGTAGATCGTATGCATGTTATGTATGTGATCGAAAGAAGTTGATGAAATTAAAGCGAGATTTATACTGTTACAAATCTGCAAAGGATTTGGAGAGAAACTGCTCGTCATGTTGGGGAAGATGCATGTGTTTGTGGCGATTTACTGGAGTATAATTCTGCACGCAACTGAGCAACCAACAAAGACCTCCTTTTAAAATTTCGAGTTATCGTGTCGTGCCGATGTTCAGACTTGCAGTCCAAGTTGCAACATGAATTCAATCAAATTTGAGAAAATTCACCTCTTGCTGTTTCTTGGTATAAAACTACAACATATGTACGACAAACCATGATACGCATCCATAAAAGGATAAATCTTTTCAGAGGTTTGCAAGTTGGATTGTACTCGACACAGATTGCATACAACGCGGCAGCAACTAGAATCTGGACTGGTGTATTCCTAGTTTAATCCGAGTGTCAAATCACAAGAATGCTTTCTTCGGTTTACACCGAGGTATTTCAAAGGAGAAAAAGGCTACGTTACAAAGAACAAAATGCGAGCTCGTGGTGTCTTTCATCTAGAAAGTACTATTTATAGGTGTGCATGATTCCCGTTTCCTTCAAAACCCTGATTCGGTTCATATCCTCGGACAAGGAGAGCCGATCATCACACTCCGTTGCCACCATTGATAAACAAGGGCAGAAATCCTAACAATGTCATCCACGACCAAATTGATGATAACTGAACATGTAAATTTTACCTGCAGTAAAGGAAGAATGCTATTGTGCAATTCCAGAAAAAACTCAAATGCTGACGAGAACCTACAGTGGGAAAGTTCAGTGATTAATAATAAGAATTTGGTTTCATGAATAACCTTCCTAGACTAACTACAACATTTATACCAATTCATGTTCACTAAGTATGCACATCTTGGTTTGCAACAATTACCCAACAAATTCATATTTAATAACGGTTAAATGGCTGTATGATTTACATTTTTTTATCGAACAGTACGCTTTACCTTTTCAAAAGAAGGAAACATTTGTACAGCTCTTCAATAACAGAATCAACTTTTAGGTGTATATACTCTGTAAGAAGAACAGAGAGTCGGGAGAGTGTGTCGTTCCATTCTTCGCTACCTGAGGTAGGACACAGAGGGAGGAGGGTAGCAACATGCTCTAAAATTGAAGATAAAGGTTGACCGGAGATAGAATTTGCGTGTTGCTCTGCAATGGCATTCAATTGTAGGGAACTGCTAATTCTGAACTGTTTGGCCCATTTCTGAGAACTTCCTGGCAGAACACAAATCACTGGATTTTTTGGATCATAGTTCCTCCATTCTTCAGAGATTTATTTTCAGTAACATTTGAAGTGCGGCATGTAGGATCTATCGGCCTATGTAATGGAAGCACATTGAACAAATCAGCCTTGACATCCTCGGGTAATTCCTGCAAAACTGTGAAGTCTGCCTGGCTTAGAGAATTAGGGATGAAATCAAGCCGTGTGACACTCTCTGTATCAATCAATTCATTGGCTCTTGAGCACGAAGCATGGACAGTTTGAACTTCCTAGTCTTATGCCCCCTATGGGAGTAATGGCAAGAATTAGGATACTTGAGGAATGGTTCAAAACAGGAATGACAAAGTAGCAGATTTGATAGTGCTTCCACTCTGTTTCCAATTTTAAGTTTGCTGATCATCTCATCTTAATATTATTTCGTTTTTCCAATTTGTCGGAAATATGTCCAAGAGGAATAAAGTATTGTTTTATTCTGCATTCATGATTAATCTTTATATTTATTCATCTGTTTAACGAAAGGGCCGCAAAAAAACAAATTAGACATCTGTTTAACCACCACGGCTGCAGTTGACCCCCCCCCCCCGCCCCCGGTGTTGAGTGCGGTTGTTTTACGGCGGTGAGGCTGTAAGAGCAACTCCAACGGGCCGACCCAAACGGACGGCGATTTCGTCCGCTTTTTGTCCGTTTGGGTCAGCCAGACGGACACGGACGTCCGCTTCCGCGTTTGGGTCGACGTATGCGCCCAACGCGCGCCCGACCCATTTTGACGGCGCCGACAAAATAAAATGTTCATGCATATTTCAACTGAAAATAACTTAATTAAACATTAAAGCCGGCCAGGAAGGCTGGCGAGAGTCCACGCGTTCACATTAGCATTAAAAGAAATTAAAAACAACCTAACTACGGGGAGGCGCGCTGCCCAGCGCACCCTAGGCGTCGTCGTCGTCGTCGTGCTCGGGGTCGGTGAGGTCGATGAGCATCGGCGGAGGGCCAGCCCAGGGGAACGCCGTGATCCATGCGGCGGCGATGTAGTCCGGGGTCAGCTGTTCCGGCGCGGGGGGCTGTGCCGCCGCCTGTGCAGCCGCGGCCTGGTGCGCCTCCTCCTCCTCGAGGTCGTGCTCGAGCATCTCCTCGTACTCGCCGTGACGCCGCTCCTCGGCCAGCCATCGCTGGCGCCAGTGCTCGGGGGTACGCCGCCTCTTGCGCAGGGTCCGCCCCCCATCCAAACCGGTGGCGCGGACACCCACTCGCGCACCACTCCCGTCCAGGAGAAGCTCGCGATGGAGCCCGGCTGCGGCTGCGGCTGCGGCTCCGGGTCGGCCTTGACGAGGCGTCGAGGAGGGGACGGCGGGGCCACCGGCGGCACCACGCAGTCGCCGGCCGCGGCGTTAGGAGTGCCCGCCGGCGACGCACCTCCTCGGCATGCGCCCTAGCCGACCGCGGCGCCGCCGGCACTGGGATCCTTTCCGGATCCAGATGCCAGTCGTGCGGCAGCGTCACGTCGGGGGACGGCAGCGGCACGCGGTGGCGCCAGTGCCACTCCGCCTGGTGAGCGGGCACGTTCACCCGTTGCCTCTGCCGCCAAGCCGGCGTAGGCGGAGGCGGGGTGAACTCCGCAGGGAAGGGGACGACGGGGGCCTTGCCCTTCGACTTGCTGCTGCTGCCGGAGAAGAGCCCCATTTGGGCGGCTCGGGTGGCTGGGGTGGCTAGGGTTTTCTTGCTGACGACGGGGGAGCGAGCGTGGCCTAGATGGGGACGGGAAGTGGGTGAGGACGGCCCCGCCACACGGTCGGCTTAAAAAGGACGACCGCCATCGCTGACTTGTGGGTCCGGAGTCATAATTAAGTTGACCGGCGAGAGGGCGGTAGTTGGGCGACCGCCAGGTGGGACCGCGGCGGACGTCGAGAAGGAGCGCGTGGCGTCCTTTCCGCGTTCGCGCCAACGCATTTGCGCCCCAAACGGACGTCGAGGCGCGGAGCGTTTTGGGTTGAATTGACGCGTTACGCCTCTACTTTTGTCCGCGCCGATCCAAACGGACAACGGCGGACCAAATGGGTCGCCCCATTGAATTTGCTCTAAGGGGGCACCGGGGCACCGGGACATGTCACCGCATCTTCGACGCCGTTGGATCTTGCAAGTAGCGTTGATGGTACGGGCCGACACATGTCACCGCAACACCGAGAGCCAGCTAAGCAACGCGCCGCATCAGCTCTCATGTCCGCCTCGGCGGCGCACTCGCACTCGCCATCGCCATGGCCGCCGCCACCTCCGGTGCCGGCTAGACCCGACTCCCTCACCTCCCTTCTCGGCTCCCTCTCCACCCCCTCCGCCGCGCGCCTCCTCCCCTGCCCCGTCCTCGCCTTCTCCCAGCTCCGCCGCCTCCTCCCCGCTCCCCACCTCCTCCTCCGCCCCATCATCTCCCTCCTCCACCTCCACGGCTCCAGCCCCCGCCTGGGCCTGCAGCTGCACGCGCTGTCCCTCTCCCTCGGCCTCTCCCAAGACCCGCTCCTCCTCCGCCGCCTCGTCTCCCTCTACTGCTCCCACCCCTCCCTGCTGCCGGACGCCGCCTCCCTCGCCGCCGGCTCCGCCTGCCCCGTCCCCTACAACATCCTCATGTCCGCATGCCTGGGTCACGGCCTCCCGCGCCAGGCCCTCGCCGCCTACCAGCAGATGCTCAGCAGCGCCGCGGTCGCCCCGGACGCCTTCACCTACCCTTCCGTCCTCCGCGCCTGCGCCGAGGCCCGGGACCTCGCGATGGGCCGGGCGGTGCACACGCATGCCGCGGCCGCCGGGATGGACGGCCACCTGTTCTTCCTGAACGCGCTGGTGTCCATGTACGCCAAGTGCGGGGACCTGGTTGCTGCACGAAGGGTGTTCGACGGAATGGGGCACAAGGACGTCGTGTCCTGGAACTCGATGATTTCAGCGTATGCCACCGCTGGGCAGTGGGAAGAGGCGGTGGAGCTGTTTCAGAAGATGCGAGCCGAGGAGGCAGAGGTGAACTCGGTCACGTGGAACACGATCGCTGGGGTGTACATCAAGATACGCGACCATAAGGCAGCAGTTGCGCTGATCCGGGAGATGGTAAGGGGTGGAGCAGAGGTGGATTTCGTGACAGTGGTGATTGGGCTGAACGCGTGCTCGCGGGTTGGCTGGCTGAGGCTCGGGAAGGAGATCCATGGTTTGGCAGTACGCATGTGCTGTGATGGGGAACAGAGTGTAAGCAATGCGTTGATCACCATGTATGCCAGGTGCAAGGATATGGATTGCGCTCACAGGCTGTTTACAATGCTGGGATGCCCTGGTGTGGTGACATGGAATACAATGATAGCTAGTTTTGCATTGTCAGATGGGGCAGAAGAGGCTTCCAGATTTCTTCGTGAAATGGTATGTAGTGGTGTAGAACCTAATTATGTCACTGTTGTCACCTACCTTGCCCTCTGCGCCCGTGTTGCAAACCTGCAACATGGGCGGGAGCTTCACACCCACATTGTTAAGCACGGGTTTAAAGGTTATCGCTTGCTGTGGAACTCTCTTATTGACATGTACTCCAAGTCAGGCAGGCTTTCCGTAGCGCAAAATGTCTTTGATACCATGGAGGACCGTGATATGATATCCTACACTTCAATGATAGCAGGATACGGAATGCAAGGGAAAGGATCAGTTGCGCTACGGCTTTTCGACCAGATGATTGATAGTGGGATCATGCCAGACAGCATTATCATGGTCACTGTCCTCTCTGCTTGCAGCCACTCTGGACTTGTTACTCAAGGAGAAGAGCTTTTTGACAAGATGACCAGTTCATATGGTGTAAAGCCCCAGACAGAGCATTATACTTGCATGGTTGATCTATATGCGCGTGCTGGCCTATTAGAAAAGGCAGAAGGGATGCTCAATCGGAGCTCTTTCATTCCAACACCCGCGATGTGGGCAGCATTAGTCGGGGCTTGTCATGACAGGGGTAACATAATAATTGGCGAAAGGGCTGCAAGGAGACTCTTGGAGATGAGGACAGAGAATGCTGGTCACTATGTTCTAATTGCCAACATGTATGCAGCTGCAGGTTGCTGGGATGAGCTAGCAGTAGTCAGGAAGCTGATGCGAGACTTAGGTGTCATGAAAGCACCTGGGCTGGCATGGGCTGATCTCGGTAATGGGTTTACCCCTTTTTTGGTTGGAGACAGGTCAAACCCTCTAGCACCAGAGATCTATGAAGTTTTGGATGAACTATCAGAGCAAATGAAGGATATAAATAGCTGCAGTGATCTAGAAATGGTAGAGGGAGTCATAGAGTAAACCAGGCAATGGTAGGTCCTGATTCCTTGTAAAATAGAGTTGATTGAATAACTCTAGTGATATTTCACAATGAAAGCGTGGAGGTGATAACATAAAGAAACACTGAAGCGACAGATATATCTACAGATGATCTTCAGGAGAAAGGTACTACAAGAGGATTCCTGAATGTTTGCTGAACAAGACATGTTCCTAACTGATACGTCTTCTCTGCATTGGCCTCTACAAAGCAGTGTGCTTATGTCGGTCCAATGCTCACCTGAGTGTTACTTCATCTCGACAAGTGCTGCTTGTTACGTATTGTTCTGGCAATACTCATTATTTTGCATCCATGGCGTCATTGTCACAGTGAATACTTCAGGCAAGTTCGGCTGCTCCAAGCTTCTGTTCCCAAAAGAGAAGAGGCTTCCTAAAGATGGTAATGAATTTCAGTTTGAAACCTGTGCTTGTGTAGGTCATAGTGTTGTGATTTCACTAAATTCTTGTCAAGCCTGCTGCAAGGGAACTCTAAGCTAGTAATTGGGGAAGACGTAAATTAGCTGGCGCTTTAGCAAGAGCTGCTCCTCTTACAGCCTGTTTGAACATTTGCTGGCCCAAAGGCTAGCTGTTGTGCCTACTGAAATCTGTACTGGTGTCGGGGCGACATTAGCAGTGCAAAGATTGTATGACATGCTTCCTTCCCTGTGTATCCGACGCATAAGAAAAATCTTCCACACTCAAAAATAAACTATAGGGTAGGGGAAGAAAATCTTATACGACCAGGTCGTACAAAGCCGATTGTGAGACCCTCTTCTGGATGTGACACCTGGCGATACGAATCCTAAAGCAGCAGCCCGTCCCATTCCCCGCCTCTCCGTTCCCAAATCCGGATTTCCTACCAAGTTCAATCTCTCCACTTCGCCGCCGCCCGCCGGTGTGCTTGTCCCCGGCGGCCACGGCGATGCTCCTGGATGCCTCTACTTGCGGCACCGCCGGCGCACTATGCCCACACCGCATCCCTTATCTGCAGCCAAGTTTCTCCCCGACGGTTTTGCTAAGCTTGCTCCGTTTCGTCGCCTGTGTTCACTAGATGATTCAATCAACATTTTTACTGCATATTGTTCATCCTGACTTTGATCTGTAAAAACCCGAATGAATGCAGCTATTTTTATTCTGAATTTGTTTTTATACGAGATGTGGTCTAAACGAATTTGATGTGCCTCCATGGCCGAGCTGATGAGTGTGGTCATGGACGACGGGGAAGAGTAGTGGGGACGGGGTTCTGGTGCTTCCGGGTTAGAGCGAGAAGAAGAGTTGCAGCGGCGGCGGCGGCGGCGGCGGCGACCACGACGACGGCGGGCGAGCGTGGGCGGCAGCGAATGAAAAGAGATCGGGATTTGGTGAACTAGGCCGCTGCTGCTTTAGGATTCGTATCGCCAGGTGTCACATCCAGAATTCTCCTACTTCCAAGTTCCAACCAAGATCTTTGAGGCATTGATATCAGTATATATGTGCCCTTTTGTTTCTTTTCTCATTGTGATTTCAAGGCTTATTCTACCCTGCATTTGTTGTAGTCTACCTTGTGGTAGGCAAACACATTGAACGGGAAACAGACAACCCATAAGGTCACTTCCGTTGGAGACTCACATGAGTAGAAGGATGGATACGTCGTTAGAGACTGAGGCCATGTTTGATTCATAAGTCCTAGGACTTTTTTTAGTTCCAACTTATAAGTTCCAAGTCCCTAAAAAGTCCCTACCTGTTTGGTTCCTAGGACTTATAAGTCCCTATAAGACCATATTATAACTATAAGTCCCTATAAGTCCCTCTTTGAGAGTCTTATTTCATAAGTCCCAAATGCCCACTTTAAGTCCCTATAAGTCCCTCCTGTTTGGTTTAGATGGGACTTATAGGGACTTTTTTAAGTCTCTAAACCAATAAGTCCCTGGAAACAAACACCCTCTAATTAACAATAGTTCTGGACATGCGAGGAAAACGATTTAAAAAGACTTCCATGCAGTAGTCAACTGGAGTCAGTATACGGTAGTACTACTACTTAGCATTAAACAAACTACTACAAATATTACAACCTAGCACAACGACTAGAATAGAAGAGACATCCTAGCACAATGAAACTAAACTCATGTCTCAAGTAGATTTGAAGTAGAGTTCCGCGCCGATGAGAAGCGTGCTGATTGTGGCGGCAACTCTATACCTGCATACATGCACGGATTGTGTTAACAACAGGCATATGTTAACCTACAGAGACACATGCAAATGTGAGACAATTTTTCCATTTTGCAGTACCTCGAGACGAGTCGTCGCTGGGGTTAGGCGATCCCCTAGCCTTGGCAGATGGGCTAAAAAACTTGTAGTAGACCCAAGCTCCTACAAACCCAATTAACACTAACCCTCCAATTACTATGCCAGCGATGGCCGGCGAGCTTAGCTTTGTCCCTTTGTTAGCTTCCTTGGCAGGAGGTGAAGGCTTGTTATCATCGTGGTAACACGGTACTGAAAGAAAAGTAGAAAGGAAATGACATCAAATATTTAGCTATAAGGGGATGCAAGATTATAAGTAATAAATAATAATTAGCTACCTCCACCACCTAGCACACTCACCCTTGCAAGTAAATGGTACCGGCGGAGAAGAAAAGAATGCCTCAACTTCGGACGCGTCTTTTCCCCGGCACGCACGGTATGTGTAGGCAAGATCGAAAGGAAGAGTCTGTGCGAGAATGTATTCACACAGACAACATATGCCTCTATCCAACTCAGAATCGGGACTGCTATCTATCGCGTATATCAGAGCCTCGCAGCATGAAGCTGTTGGGGAGATAGGAGACTCGCTACACGATACAGCTGCAAGGGTTGTTACTTGGAACTTGCACGAACGTTGCGGATTCGGAGGCAAGGCAAGCACAGGAGTTAACCAAATTGATAACCCGAGCAGAAAAAGCCATAACAGCAGCGGCATTCCTGTGTTCACCAAGACACCAAGGAGAAACAAGATGGGTGAGAACCGTGAGATACTGAGATTCTACAAAAAATACGTACTAGCAAATGTAAGAAAAGACAAAAGAAAAAAGGAAAAAAAATTAAAATGCAGCGTGCGCACCTCTGAGCTCCGGCGCGGCGGCTGCCAGAACAAAGTGCTACCGTACTACGTATATCGCGTGATTAGGTGATGTGATTGAGTGATTCTTATATAGCGCAAGATTAGGTGATGTGACCTTTTCAACCTTGGGTACAAAGTACTACTTCCTTCGTCCGGAAATACTTGTCATTAAAATGAATAAAAGGGGATGTATCTAAGTGTACTTTAATTCTAGATACATCCCTTTTTGTCCATTTTGATGACAAGTATTTTCGGACGGAGGGAGTAATACATAGTACTCCCTCCGTTCCTAAATGCTTGTCTTTCTAGGCATTTTAAATGGGCTCAACATACGGATGTATGTAGATATATTTTAAAGTGTAGATTCACTCATTTTACGCTGTATGTAGTCACTTGTTGAAATCTCTAGAAAGACAAGTATTTAGGAACGGAGAGAGTAGAAAAGAAAAAGTGCTACTATACCATATCGTGCTGCTATAGGAGCCCGCATGTGCCCGCTACAGTGCATGGCAGGATGGGTACGCTCATTAGCTTTCACTTGTGTACGTGGATATCCAGAGATGATAATACGCTCATTAGCTCTCACTTTGTAACGCTAGGGACGCACATTCTCTTGCTCTGTTGTTATTTCAGGTTCTAAGAGTTGGTAAGTGTATTCCCAATACAACCCGTTAAATGCATTGGCGATTTCTCTTGGCAACGGCTTTCTAAGCAACCTGGTAACTGTACCAGCTACCGCATTTTTCAGGGACAGCTACCAAACTGTTTCTCCATCAAAACAACATGGTCGCTGTAAATGTGGCAAGGAAGCACAATAAATCCGATAAGTTAATATAGCGGCAAGTCTATTACTTAATCTTGTGAGTCTTATAGCAATAGCACAAATACCATGCGTGTTTTGCTCTAGGTAGTTATGACCATTCTAACAATACGTGGATTTTTCTTTAGAAGGAACACTTAAGAATAGGATTTCTGAAGAAAAAAAAAGAGTGGAAGATTTTCAAGATGAGCGAGAATGAAACACATAGCGTGGAGAGGGATGACAGGGAGACGCCTGGAACAATAACCACGACTAGGAGCCCGCTCCACGGCCCCCACGGAAGCTCCACCGCGCTGTGTCTCGGCTCCCAAGACGACGGCGGCAGCAGCTCCACCTCGCCGTGACCCGACCCCCATGACGACGGCGGCGGTGGCAGAATCTCCAACTGGTGGCGCCTCAACCTCCACGACGACCGCGGTAGGTCCAGCCCGCCGAGCACCGCGCAGCTCCTCAGCAGCCTCGACTGCGGTGGCAGCTCCACCTCGTCGTGGCCCAGCCACCACGGCGACAGCGCCAGCAGCAGCAGCTCCACTTGGGGGTAGAGTAACCTGCGGCGCCTCAACCTCCACGACGACGGCCGCAGGTCCAGCTCGCCCAGCACCCGGCAGCTTCTCCGCTGCAGCTCCACCTCGGACCTCGCCGAGCATTCTTCCGGGGCTCGGTCTTCACGAAGATGACAACGGACTCCATGGTCTGTCTCTCGGCTGGCGGGCTTGGTTTCGGCGAGTTTACTTTTGTGATGGGAGCAGAATATATACTGGTGCTGGCCGGCCAGGTAATGAGTAGGGTCATGCTGCCCATGCAAACGCATGGCACGGATAAGCTGGTGCCATTTACCTCAAAAATTTAAGACTGGCTGGTGGTGTTTTGTCCGCGTGCATTCTCTGACCCGATGAGAGTGTAGAATGCCTTTTGGCATTGGCAATATATATTCTGAAGAAAAGAATTGTAGCAGCATGCACCGAGCGTAGAATAAAAAAAAATTATTTTCGATAAAGGCGGATTTTAGTTGCTCAAAATGGAGCATCAGGAAGATACACAACACAGTGATCACATCCAACCTCTACATAGTTAGGGTGCACCAGCCAACACAAACTCATACACACGAGAAAACACACCAACAACAAGCAAAGTCATACAAGATCAACGTTATATGTAGGCGAGGAAAAACAAGAGAAAAGTCCCCAAAGCGACCACATATGCGATCGGCAAAATTATAACAATGACCATATCCGCACCAACCGCCTAATGACACCACATGGACGGTGCTATTCTTCAACAGCAACTCCTTCAGAAACAGAGCGACACTCAAACGTCGCCGTCACTGGATCCAACCACAAGGTCAGAATCCAGTTTTTCATCTTGAGTATATCCGAGCAATGGCTTCAACAAAGTAACGACGTAAGAAAAACATCGTCATTGCCAGGTATAGCCACTAGACCTAACCTAGGCTTTCGCCCCTGAGCTCGAGACTGGATGCTTGAGTAGCACCACCATCGAAGTCACTCATGTGTTGCCACCGTCACTTTTCCATGATTCCAGCAGCTACATGCGATGCGACCATTGGCACTGCGCAACCATCCTTCTACGTCAAGCTGTCGTCCATTTTGGAGGGGGGGAGGGGGTCCTGGGAGGAAGGGCGGCTGCCCGCCGACGACAGGTGACTAGGAGGGAGATCGGGGAAGGTTGGGGAAAATGGATGAGGAGAGAAGAGGAGAGAAGGACTCATGCGGGGAAAGATGGAGTCATGCACTTGTTTTCTTTGCCACCACAATGATCCATGTATCGCTGCCTCGGCCGATCAAAGCCAAGCAAACAGATCATGTTTGCCTCCTTGACCAATGTTTAATTTTTTTCAGCCTTCATTTGCATTCTTTTAGAATTAAAAAACCCAGTAAGATCCATGTTCGGGGTCGGGCACCTTGATGTTTGGAATTCCCTTTTTCCCTGGGTAAGGCCTAAACTTAGACTTAAGAATAGAAATATAATTTTGAAACACATTTTTTCTAATTTAATCATGTACTTGTAGTTCAAGTTTGAATTATATCCGTTAAATGCCTAGAAATGCACTTGGTAGCTTAAATATAGCGAACGGACCCCAAAAGAGCAAGATGCAACATGTATTGGTGTATCTTGTATGTATAGAATTTTCAAGGTAAACCGAAAAAGTAGCGGCCGCTTCGCCTTATAACACCCGTTCCATCTTCCTCGAAGATGATCTGATTTTTTAAGAAGTTTATGCCACAACTTTTTTGAAACCTTCTAATTTTTTTACCACACCATCTAGGTATCATATAATTACACCATGTTAAGTTTCATATTCCGCCGACTTTGTTTGTACATTTTAGAATTAAAAAGCAAATAAGCACCATGTTTGGGGCCGAGTATTGTCACCTTGATGTTTACATTTTTTTTCTTGGATAAGGTCTAAACATAGAATCAAGAACACACAAGATATCCGTTAAATGCCTAGAAAGTCGCTTAATGGCTTAAATACAACGAATGAACCCCAAACATTCCAATTTTGACATGGAACATGTAATGGCACTAGTCGAAAACAGGGCTACCGTTCGGCCCTGGTCAGCCCATTAGTCCCGGTTTTTCAAGAACCGGGACCAATGGGGGGTATTAGTCCCGGTTCGTGAGCCCAGGGGGCTGGCCGGGGCCTCGTGGGCATTGGTCCCGGTTCGTGTGGAACCATTTGTCTCGGTTCGAGCACGAACCGGGACCAATGGTACTCGCTGCTGGCCCACAACCATTGGTCCCGGTTCGTGGCTTGAACCGGTACAGAAGGGGTGGCTTTAGTCCCGGTTCATGCCACGAACCGGGACAAATAACTTGCCTATATATACCCCATCGCCGCGGCAGAGCACTCCACAGTGCTCTGTTTTGTCAAGCCGGCGAGGGGAGGGCATTTGGGTGCTCTAGTTCACCTCCTATGCACATGAAGTGTTCGATAAAATGCCCGAGCCACACTAGTTAAGCTTTCTCCTCTCGAAACTCGACCTCCGAGCTCTATTTTCAACGAGATTTGTCTAGATTTAGCGGTCCGTCACGCCCCCTCCCTGCCTCGTCTTCATCGCCGTCGATCGCCCGTGCCGATCTCGTCGTCGGCACCACCGTGGTGAGCCTCTTGTTCTTATCATCTTTCTGAAAGAAAAAATTCTGACTTCAGATAGATACTTGTCTATTTTTCTTACTTTTATTATTCCTTGTTATTATATAGTACGATGGTTTTGGTATCCGCCGTCGTCGGCCCTCGTCCTGTCTATGATTCAGATGTGGTATATATTATCTTTTCATAACTATTTGGTTTATTTCTTGTTTATAACAATTATGCCGACCAATGTGACATAGATTTTATTTATCTAGGAGGTTGTTGAACCGGTAATTCCAACCGACCCTATTGTCAAGAGGTTAAATTTAGTTGAAGAAGAAAACAATTACTTGAAGGAAAAAATAAGAAAAATTGAGGAGGAGAAGATGATATTGGAGTTGCATGTTGCGGATGTCGTCGATGATCACAAGATCAAGATGGATGCAATGCGGTTGAAGATTAAAAAATTTAGAAAATATGTCATTCATACCGAGGCTTGGTGTCATTATGCAGTTGGATTAGTTGTTACCTTGGTTGCGGTTATGATCGCATTTGTTTTTGCATTGAAATGTTTTACATAATTTCAATGTATAGTTTAATTAGATACTCTCGAGAGATATATATGTTTTTCAATGAGAACTATGTATGTACTTTGGTTTTAATGCTCTGGAGAACTATGTATGTACTTTGGTTTCAGAGTTCAGTTCAAATGCTTTTCAACTTCATGGTCTTATAGCTCAAAATAATCAGTAAATGCATGAAACATAATAAATGAAGTCAGAAACAAAATAAAATAGAATAAATAAGTAATTTGAAACAAAATGATATAAACTTTAATAAAATAGATAAGTAGAAACAAAAAAAACTTTAATAACATAAATAAAATTTATGAAACTAAAATTATCAAAGTATTTTTTGTTCAAAACATTATAAGAAACTTCTAGTATTATTGAAACTAAAATTATATAAAATTGATGCAACTAAAATTATCAAAGTATTTTCTGTTCAAAATCATTAAAAGCAAAAAGAATATTCATAAAGAACTTTTTTGGTTAGAAACTTTAATAGCAAAAAGAAT
>NC_041393.1:649768935-649769788 GCF_002162155.2 Triticum dicoccoides
TAAATAAGTATTTTGTTATAAGTAGAAACAAAAAAACTTTAATAACATAAATAAAATTTATGAAACGAAAATTATCAAAGTATTTTCTGTTCAAAACATTATAAGCAACTTCTAGTATTATTGAAATTAAAATTATATAAAATTGATGCAACTAAAATTATCAAAGTATTTTCTGTTCAAAATCATTAAAAGCAAAAAGAATATTCATAAATAACTTTTTTGTTAGAAACTTTAATAGCAAAAAGAATTATCATAAAATAAAATAAATAAGTAATTATAAACAAAATAAAATAAAATAAATAAGTATTTTGTTGTAAGTAGAAACAAAACAAAATAAATAAAGCAAAATAGAAAACAAAAAAGACTGGGAAAAATAAAAAATTAGCCACCAACTAGGCCACCACGGCCTGAATACGACTAGAAACCCATCCATGGGCCAGGATTCAGGCCCGCAGTAGACCCAGAAGGCCCCTCAGGCAAAGCAGTAGCAAGTAGGCCCGTAAGCCTGCAGTGGAGAGGAGCTCGAGAGGGGTGCGGCAGTGGGGCTTATAAACCACTGCGCGCCCCTCTCAACTAGCGAGGTGGGACTAAACTTTGGCCGCGACGCGGGCAGCACAGGGGCCTTTGGTCCCGGTTGGTGGCACGAACCGGTACCAATGCCTTTGCTATATAAGCCAGAATCGTGAAAATTTCGTCAGTTCTTCGATCCATCCGACGACGCCGCCAGGCTGCCCGAGCTCGCCTTGCCTCTGCCGCGCCCCCGACCACGCCGCCGTTGCCCCGCCCCAACCACGCCGCCGTCGTCCCTGCCCCCCGACCACGCCGCGCGCCCTCGCCGTGCCACTGCCGCGCC